>NC_086054.1:14575673-14881711 GCF_947568885.1 Cydia strobilella
ATGTGATAATGATTAAGAATAATAAGTACTTTAAGGCATGAAATATACTACTAGTACGAGTATATTATCACACGATTTGTAATTGATCTTTTCTTATAATGTTACGCTTTTCACATAACCTCCTGACGACTGGCGTCCTTCACGTAGTACAGTTTGGCAAAAAAAGATTAGAAATTAAGAAGTGGCAATACTGTAGTGTCGTCCCGTTTTTCTTAGATTGATTTGAAAGGGATTACTAACGTTACAAAAACTAATGCTTATACCAATATTTGGGATAAGGTTGCAAAGCAGAGCGCAGGGTATCTTCGTTCGCCTGAAAAAAAACCAAGACAACTCTAAGATGACATATGAAATATAAATTCAGAATGTCCATCTTTCGTACGCGTAAGCCGTACTGAGATGATGACATACGAAATATAAATTCGTAACGTCCATCTTTCGCACCCGTAAGCCGTAGGCATTAGGCTTTTGTGCCAGACCAGTTTGCAAACCTGTCGGGCTTTCGCAAGCCATTCAGGTCGGCCTACAATGTCCGAGCGTCTAGCAGGTGCTTTACTATTTATAACTGCAGAATTGTTTGCTATTTGTTATGTAACGACAGCACCCTTTTGTGTTTGGGTTTAAGAAGGCACTTACTTTAGTTTGAGATCCTACCTACATATATTTATTTATATAACGGCTGTCGTGAAATCAGGCAGATCATTAAATTCCTAGGCATATCATGAATCGTGAAAATCATCGTCTCAGGCCTAGAGTCGACGGGGTTCCTGGACAGGTTGCCCTTCAGGCATCTGAAGCAACCTAAGGAACTTATTCTACCTCACCATTGGTGACTACCGGCCAAAACGTTACACAGGAACTTTACGATCGGCCGCCGAAATATGTAGTTATGGCAGGCATAATAATAGCATTAGCATAATACATAGGTACTTAACTAACATTCTTCTAGCTTTAGTACTAGTATTAGCTATAGCCATTTTAGGGGTAGAATATCGAAGAATCCTTTCTTAGTGAAATTCTACAATATAAAAGAATGATGTTTCAAATTTCAAGTTTTTACCTTCCACGATTTAGGCTATGCGTTGTCTGTTAGTCCGTCAGTTTGGTCCTGGTCCGTCAAGGACTGTTTCATTGATTACGACCCGCCCCGGCTTCGCACGGGTGCAATGCTTATGTAATAATACATTTAAACCTTCCTCTTGAATCACTATCTATAATAAAAACAGCATCAAAATCCGTTGCGTAGTTTTAAAGATCTATAGCAAAGGTGGAGGTCCTACAAGGTCGATGTGAATATGTTCGAACCTTGTAGTTGGCGGGAAACTCGAAATGGGGCTTGCGGTGTGTCGCTGGATCTTCGAACACTCGCACAGCAAGATAACCTGTCGCTGAGACAAGTGTTTTACTTCAGCTACAAACCTTCTGGACCTACATAGCCAGCACCTTCGCTATAGATCTAAGCATACATAGGGACAGACATCCATCCAGACAGCAGGAAGCGACTTTGTTTTATACTATGTAGAGATTATGACATGTCAATTTTTTTCAACTTCGCCCCAAAATTAATTTACAATATTTCTAGGTTTATCAGATTTTAGGCACAAAATGGTTTATAGTAGATTAATGATTTCTGCTTACACTAATACTAAAAAGACGGACTAAACCTTCATTTAAATTTACTTCCGAAATCAATCAATGAACATGAACATGCACATTTTTGTATAACGCGAAACCAATCTCAAGTTTTCAACGATTCAATCATTCATGTCAATTTGTTTTATATGCACACACTGATGAAGTTAATTAAAAGCCTGTAATAAATGTGTTTATTTTTAAACTTGAGCGGTAAATAAATGTTGAACATCGATCTTGGGCCCTAACCGCGTGTAAACGCTACCGAAATGAAATGCAGTACAAACATTAATGGCTTGAAAATAAAAGTCGGGCTTTAAAAATGGTAGCAAGCTAACTCTGTATGGCATTTGCAATGACAAAGTGTGGGAATGTCATCATTAATGTCAAATTTATATGAAAATATGACGTGTATCATGACACTGCCTCACTTTGTTCTGTTAAAGTTGGTGGAAAGTAAGCTTAGACGGACTTTAGCATCTTGTTACAAGTAATTTGTAGTTTTAAATATTTAAAATCAATTTTGGCCAATTTTTCGCAATGCTTTTGATCTAATGCTATTGATTTTACTGACATAACTCTAACAAAAATAATAATAGTTCTAATATAAAATAATATAATATAGTTCTAATATGAAAATGTCTAATTAACATTATTGACAAAAATATATTGACACATATGTTAAAGTTTATAAATGTTATGATAAAAATAATAATTGAGTTTCAGCTAAAATAACAACCAACTTACGTACGACAACGTACTTACTTACCTTTTCGCCGCCACGTCAATGAAGTAATAAGGTGGCATCAACGCCATGTCAAAACTTGCACGTAGACAAGCTATATAATATAATTATGTGTCGCTTAACTTCAAACTCGGGTAAATCCATTCGACCCTCTCAGCAAATATCTACCCTATTACCTTTTATTAACACCAAAATCGCATAATCTGACAGATGGATTTACTCGAGTTTGAAGTTAATCGACTCATATCAAGACGTGGGGGGCACGAAATGTACTGACTTCATATCAAGTCAATGGCGGCGAAAAGGTTAACCTGCCTTCCCTTGACTGTGTATAATAAATATTTATGATAAGGATCCTGACCGAACTTTTTAGGTTATCTTTTTGCACTTTTTACGTGAACGACATTTTCTGCTCTAGGTATACAGCATAACCAAGGTATATGAAAGGTTGTAGCATCTCATACCTGGGTCCTTACTCCCAGTCTTTACTCCCACGGGCTGATCCTCCGGATTCTCCAATCGGCTATATTTCCTTAACGCTTTTGCCTTCTCTTCCTGTCTGATTCTCGTCTTCCAAATTACTCCCTGAAACTTTTGATTTAAAATGTTTACTTTCTGGCTACCATTTCTAAATTCTTCCTAAACTCCTTCTACCCTAATACGGCCCTGACCCGTCCGGTTACTTACCTTGCTGTTTTTCTAATCATTTCATGTTTTTATTATAATTTCGAAGCTAATCGACCTAAAATTCACTATAAATTTTCCTTGACATATTTGTTTCTTTGTTTCGACATAATCCGTCAAACTATTAATTTACTCTAAATTCCTTAGCATGAAGTTTAGGTCGTATAGTTTTCAAGTAGTTTGTTCTAAATTTTATCTAAAAATTGTTACTGGTGAACAAATATTTTCAAATATTTTCAAAAATAATAACAAAGTAAACAATAATTCTAGAAAATGTTATCGCTAGCTATATAAGCGGCCCAGCGGACATCTGAATTCAGTTTGCTTCTAGTTCCCAACAAAGGAACATCAGTTGTAAGGGTCCGTGCGGGGCCAAGCCAGGCCCCGCACCATCAAGAAACCCTCGATCGCGCTCATTAAAAGGTTACCTGTGTTCCTGGCGAAGTCTGGCGCTCTCTGCACGCACCCAAGTCCGGTGGTGCTTTGCAGTTGCTCTAGCGGAGCGCCTCGTCTCCTAGGCGCGCGCTATCGGCACGCCTCGCCTCAACAGGCGCGTGCTGTCACCGCGCCTCGCCCGCTATCGGCGCGCCTCGCCTCAACAGGCGCGTGTTGTCACTGCGCCTCGCCTCTTTGAAGAGCGTGCTTATCAGCGCGCCTTACCCAGCGCGCCTTACCGTGCGCGCGCTAACAGCGCGCCTTACCCAGCGAGCCTTACCGTGCGCGTGCTACCAGCGCGCCTTACTGTGCGCGTGCTGCCAGCACGCCTCACCTTTGCGCGTGCTATCTGCGCGCCTTACCTTTGCGCGTGCTATCTGCGTGCCTTACTCTTGCGCGTGCTATCTGCGCGCCTTACTGTGCGCGTGCTACCAGCGCGCCTCACCTTGCGCGTGCTATCTGCGCGCCTTACCTTTGCGCGTGCTATCTGCGCGCCTTACTGTGCGCGTGCTACCAGCGCGCCTCACCTTGCGCGTGCTATCAGCGCGCCTATCCGTGTGCGTGCTCCTGCCTTGCACGTGCTATTAGCGCGACTATAAACTTTATTTTATTCTTTTTGTAATTTAAACCATCTGTAGCGTGTCATATTTAGACAATAGCCGTTAAATAAAGAACCTACCCCTGTTATATCTATCTTTTCCTTTCTACCTCCTCACTCCTAGCTCCGTTACTCACTCCTCCAATATACGTGGAGGAGGGAGTAACGTGACAGTTTTGGCGCCCAACTTTTAAATTTACCGGCTTTCTTAATCCACTAAATTCTAAATTATAGACAGAATCCGTGTCTTTAAATCTTAAATAACTTTTCGGCCTCTTTCGGTTTAATTTTCTATTTCCTTAGTCAATATGGCACGTTTTTTTTAGATTATCTTATTATAGCAATCAGACTAGATAGCTACTTTTTTTATCACTTTTATTTCTAATGATGTATTTTTATAGGTCTTTAACTTTATAATAATTGTACTTCTTTTACTCTTCAGCTCAGCCCGTCCTCCTTCTCCCCTTTTTCCTTCTTCAAGCTCGTTTTCATTCTTCATTAACTGCCATTTTCCATTTCTTTCATTTTGAGTGAGTGTGTCATCTGTAAATATTTCTTCATATTCTCGGGTGGCTTAATAAGCCAGGTGCCCTTCTTTTTCTTTTCTTCACCCTGCAGAGCGGTAGTCCAACTCTGAAGAAAAAAATAAGCCTTATGGTCAAACACTCTTCTTTTTTACTCTACTGTGGTAGGTCTACCCCTACCACAACCTAGAAGTAGGCTCTACCCCTACTCTCTATTCTCGTCGGCTCTAAACCGACTAGAACTTGTACATAAACTTATCTTCGCGGAGCGGCTGACTACTCCCTTAAAATAAGCCTTAGGTCGTTCATTATTATCTTATTATCTTTTCCAGTGGAGCGGCTGACTACTCCCTTCTATAAAGAAGCCTCAGGTCATAGCGAGGACTTCCTAGGAGTGTGCGTCATAGAGCGTGAACCACATCCCCTTCCTTTGCCAGAGACTTATGAATGCGTGATTATGACAGGAGATGTATGAGTGCAGGGAAGTTCCTCGATCTATTCATCTTCTTCTCCATTATATCACTCATCCTCTCATTCCATTTATTCATCCCCATTAACGAGCTTGCTCTTTCTTTCTTCTGACTGACTGACTTACCTACCTACTTACTTACTTACCTACCTACTTACTTACTTTACTTTCCCCTAAACAACTCTTCACAAAAAAAAAAAAACTTTTCCGTTTAAGATTACGACAAAGTTTTTTTTTTCCGTGGTTTTTGGGGTAATGTAGCATCTCATACCTGGGTCCTTACTCCCAGTCTTTACTCCCACGGGCTGATCCTCCGGATTCTCCAATCGGCTATATTTCCTTAACGCTTTTGCCTTCTCTTCCTGTCTGATTCTCGTCTTCCAAATTACTCCCTGAAACTTTTGATTTAAAATGTTTACTTTCTGGCTACCATTTCTAAATTCTTCCTAAACTCCTTCTACCCTAATACGGCCCTGACCCGTCCGGTTACTTACCTTGCTGTTTTTCTAATCATTTCATGTTTTTATTATAATTTCGAAGCTAATCGACCTAAAATTCACTATAAATTTTCCTTGACATATTTGTTTCTTTGTTTCGACATAATCCGTCAAACTATTAATTTACTCTAAATTCCTTAGCATGAAGTTTAGGTCGTATAGTTTTCAAGTAGTTTGTTCTAAATTTTATCTAAAAATTGTTACTGGTGAACAAATATTTTCAAATATTTTCAAAAATAATAACAAAGTAAACAATAATTCTAGAAAATGTTATCGCTAGCTATATAAGCGGCCCAGCGGACATCTGAATTCAGTTTGCTTCTAGTTCCCAACAAAGGAACATCAGTTGTAAGGGTCCGTGCGGGGCCAAGCCAGGCCCCGCACCATCAAGAAACCCTCGATCGCGCTCATTAAAAGGTTACCTGTGTTCCTGGCGAAGTCTGGCGCTCTCTGCACGCACCCAAGTCCGGTGGTGCTTTGCAGTTGCTCTAGCGGAGCGCCTCGTCTCCTAGGCGCGCGCTATCGGCGCGCCTCGCCTCAACAGGCGCGTGCTGTCACCGCGCCTCGCCCGCTATCGGCGCGCCTCGCCTCAACAGGCGCGTGTTGTCACTGCGCCTCGCCTCTTTGAAGAGCGTGCTTATCAGCGCGCCTTACCCAGCGCGCCTTACCGTGCGCGCGCTAACAGCGCGCCTTACCCAGCGAGCCTTACCGTGCGCGTGCTACCAGCGCGCCTTACTGTGCGCGTGCTGCCAGCACGCCTCACCTTTGCGCGTGCTATCTGCGCGCCTTACCTTTGCGCGTGCTATCTGCGTGCCTTACTCTTGCGCGTGCTATCTGCGCGCCTTACTGTGCGCGTGCTACCAGCGCGCCTCACCTTGCGCGTGCTATCTGCGCGCCTTACCTTTGCGCGTGCTATCTGCGCGCCTTACTGTGCGCGTGCTACCAGCGCGCCTCACCTTGCGCGTGCTATCAGCGCGCCTATCCGTGTGCGTGCTCCTGCCTTGCACGTGCTATTAGCGCGACTATAAACTTTATTTTATTCTTTTTGTAATTTAAACCATCTGTAGCGTGTCATATTTAGACAATAGCCGTTAAATAAAGAACCTACCCCTGTTATATCTATCTTTTCCTTTCTACCTCCTCACTCCTAGCTCCGTTACTCACTCCTCCAATATACGTGGAGGAGGGAGTAACGTGACAAGGTACTCCACAACAGATAAATTAAAAATATGCTTTAGTAATTACATTTTCTTAACACCAACCTTATCTATACATACTTGATACTTGAAGCGCACGTAATCTTAATACGCCCAGTTTGCATCAAACCAGTTAAAGTTGACGACCCGTAGACAAGCCTACCATTTCCACCGACAATCTAAAGTATTTTGCATTATTTTATTGTCAAACACACCGATTAATACAAATCCAACCTAATGTGTGTGACAATAAGATGCAGTTTGTAATGGGAAGGGTGTAGATTGCATTCTGTTAAGATAACGTTCGCATTTGCAACTCGGGAGTTACTTTAAAGTAAAGGATACGGTATTTAATGTTTTTTTTTTGTATTCTGGTAGTAAGGGAGGTAAAATAGGTACTTGAAAGTAATCATGAATTGCAATAAAATGGCATGCATTTATTCCTTCATGTTAGCGATATTAGATATCGAAACTCTCGAAATAGAACAAACATGAAAAACCTTTTTAGTTTCCTAATCTTTCTTTATGTTATCTTTACAAGAAAATATATTTATTTATTAAAACGGTTTAATTACTGGATTACAGCATCTAAAGTAATTTCAAAATTAGTAACTAAACTTTTTTCTTGCGTTTCTCTAAATTTGACCATGAGTGTATATACGGATACGCTGGCAAAAAAAAAGTACATTACCGTTGCAAGGGAGGTTTTAGGATTATAACTTTTACCAGATACGGGGTGTTTTTTTCAACCATTAATCAAATTTACGCGTACTTATAATCGCTTACCATCGGGTGATCCATCTGCTCGTTTGCCTCCCATAACATAAAAAAAATAAAAAAGGTATATGTATCTTTTGTTTTAAAAAATTTGTTAGATCCCGGGGCTTTATCACTAGCTATTTTATACTTAAATTATAGTACTAGGGTATGCAGGGAAACGATATACAACTACATATAAATACAACTGAATATATATGAAAATTAGACATGCTTTCGTGATTTTTGTCTATCGCGCGTTGGCGACCTTTTGAGGTTTCGTTGAAGTCTGCCGTTTTAAATATTCCGTGTGAATTTTTTCATAGCCCTTGATTATAACGTGTAATTAAATGTAAAAACTACAATTTAGCGTTAGGGTTTTTTTATTAGAAAGCGTAAAACAACCGTTAAAACAATTGCGTATAGGCGGCGTATTGTCAGTCTGATTGGTAAAGACATAAAACAGACAACAACACACTCGGTTTCAGACTTCAATTGAAAGTGAGATAATAAACATTCCACCCAAAACACAACCATAAAGCAATGTTTTAAGGTTTATTTTTCCTTATTTACATTTTATCGGTTATCTCAAGGTAGGAAAGTGTTAAATCGCGGTGATTATTTTGATTGCACGGTGGCTGGCGAGGAATCTCGTGTGCTTTAATTGCTTTTAGAGGAGATCTGTTTGTGTGATTGCGACTGTCCATTAGTATCTGACCGGGAGCCTGGAATACCCCTTTGTCTTGTGGGTTTTTAGATTTTTTTGCAACGCTTGGTTCAGGCTGTTCTGAATTTGCGTACTCAGTTGCGTTGTATGTTGATTGGGTTCTGGATTTTCGTATACGATAGCTCGCGTAGTTATCGCTATATATAAAATAGTTTTCGAGCAAAAAAATACATATTTAGATTACGTTGAAATCATCGCGGTTTGACGTATCCCTATCCGCAAATTAAAATCAACGCGGTGTACGATGTTAATCAGATTAAAAGCTTTTAGGGTAACGTTTTCGATTAAGTAAGACAAAAAAAAAAGGAAATAAACAAAGTATATGGGGTACGTAGGTCCATACTATACGACATTAATATAAATTTCTATCTGTTCCTTAGAAAACATCGACCTCATTAGCTGAAATTGAAATATTTATTATGAAACCTAGAATTATTGTTTGCGCTTGTTTTGGTTGGTCATATACTAAAAGTTGTTTAGTATGACATATAATCGTCATATATGATATGGCTTAACATTGAAAAAAACACGCTGTATTTTACATTTTACTCTCAACGAATCCTAAAAGACAAGGGATATTTATAAAGTGCCAAGGTATTTTAATCGAACATCGGCATTTGGGATAACTAAATAAATAGTTCATACATTTAGTTGCAGTTATGCGCAATTATGTCTAAAAGGGTAATTAGTATTAATTAGCTTTTAAAGTAACTAAATGGCTAGGTAAAAAATAACGCGTGAAGGCAAAATAATCGTAAATAACCTAGGTTGTTGATTATTTATCCGACTGGCTAAAATCAATCAATGAGGTACTTAAGTTTGTACTTACATATTTTGAAGGAATTGAAGGTAGCTAAATAGGCAATTAAGTCGACTAATGCCTTTAGATATTAAGTCCATAATAAGAACTTTGCATACAAAAATATTGTTAAATCTTATTAAAATAAGCCTGCCTACGTTGATAGACTGTTTACAATAGTGATAATAACAACTAATGGTCGAAATGGATAGGTACTACAAATAAACAAATAAAATAAAAACTCATTAGCTTCTGACTTCGTGGATTCGATTCGGCGACCCAAAACGAAACGACATCAATTCAAACATGAAATTTCAACCAATATACAATCTGTTGCAATTTCGCAAATTGCAGACTTTGCCTATAATTACATTATCCCTACTTATGCGTGATTACTCAACTATTACAATCTATCATTTCATTCAACATTGATTGATAACAACAAATTATACAAATAATGAAATCATGATCAGCATTTACAATACTGCATTGAAAACGGGGCTAAATGAATAAATTACGATATCTGTTGTATCTCACCGAACAAACGAGTCTAAATAGACGAGCGGCGACGCGGACAAATTGACGACCATATCGCACCTATACACGCCGCCCGGGGTGACTTGATACTTGATAATGTCGTTCATAACGTCAGAAAGTGTTCACACGTGGTTCACGCTATCGCGCTTGACGATTTATTGGGCGCTGTTCCGGACGCGATAATTGACAGATTGCGATTAAATTGAAATTATTTGGTACGTTTGAAATTAAATGCGTGCACGTTTGTGTGAATCAAAATATATGACATCTATTACAGTTTTTAATTTATATATAGTAGTAGTGTGACTACTTAAAAAAAAAACACAAATCAAAATATTTAATAAAATAATTTGATTTGTTCCCAAACTTGTTCAACAAAGTGGCACAATTTATATTGAAATAAATTACGATATTATATTTTTATAGGAAAGAGATATTCTTCTAGTGATCTCATAAAAAACTGTCAAGTCAACATTTTCATGGCATAGAATTACGTGTGAACGTAATTTTAATTATTTAGTGATGATTATTCCAAGATTTATATAACTGACAAACAGACCGACAGAGTTACTTTCGCATTTAAAATAGTATTATTAATAGGGATTCATCATAAATTGAGGTATCGGGTTCGAACACTGGTAAAGGCAAGTTTTTATCACAGATATTAAAAATCTGGAACAAATTATGGATGTTTTATAATGTAATTAAGTATTTATCTATTTGGGTCTAGGTCGATCTCTGTAAGATTGTCCCATAATATTTATTTATAGTAAGGTTCAGCACAACATCTAATCAATTACCTAGTGCTACCGACATACCCCACACCAACTTTGCTTCTCTGTTTGGCCTAAAGGTTGACTGGCAGAGAATATCGTGTGGCATTAAGTCCACCTTTTGTAACTGTAAAATATACAGTGAAATAAAGTTGATCTAAATAAATAAACATTCATTCAAAGCATCAAACCCTCGCGATCCCCACGTATTAAGTGCGGAAACAATAGGGGGATCATGCACAAGCGGCTCAATTGGCCGGTTGTAATTTCGCCCCATTGTCTATATTGCCCCCGCGTCTCCTGTCTCACGCGTCCCCCAGGGGACATCGTTACGCTCTTTTTATGTCAGCGGAAAATCATTATTACTTAATTTATTAGGTTACTTGAGAATTATTGTAGCTTTTAAGGTTAAATTCTTTTTAATTTTGAGTTTTTGTATTTGTATGTAACGTTAAAAATATTTTACTGAAGTAAAACTTCTTCAGACGCGATTAGAAGATAACTCAGATTTTTTTCTGACGGAAGTAACGCTCAGTAGTGACACGCACAATAGGACACACGTCAAAGTGCCAACATAGCGATAAACGTCATCGTCAAAGAAGTTTTACTTCAATCGCGCGTCAAAATTACGCGCACACTTTTTTTTTTCCTTTTACATAGTATAAAACAAAGTCGCTTTCCGCTGTCTGTCTGTCCCGATGTATGCTTAGATCTTTAAAACTACGCAACGGATTTTGATGCGGTTTTCACCTATCAATAGAATAATTCTTGAGGAAGGTATTAGTGTATAATTTGTAAAGGTTTTGTGTAACCCGTGCGAAGCCGGGGCGGGTCGCTAGTTTATGTATACCTTGTGAAAAGTGAAGAAGGGATAAAAACAATTAAATCTTTACCGCGTATGCTCAAGCAAGAGATTTAATTGCTTTTATCGATCAAAGTGATTGTCTTGCAATGTAGTAAGAGTGACACATTATACAATATAGTCCGAAGGTTTCCAAAGTTTTGACCCCAGAGTCACGGCTTTCGGCTTTTCCGCTTCCTTTTTGCCCTCTTCTGGATTCTGCCCTCTGCCTTCTTGACAGTAAGGTGTACCTATATTGGGTTAACGTATAAAACGGGTTAATTTTGACAATTGGTTAATTTTTTAATTTTCAATATCTACCTACTAAACTAGAAGCACTTTCTATTGTAGCAACTGTAAGCGATATGCTGGGCTAGCTTTGCATGTAAATGTAACAAATAACTATGGATTTGTATGCGAAATTTATTATATGTATCTCTTATAAACTAATTTGATAGGCGTGCGTGGGGATACAGACCCAACACGTAGAGGCCCTTTGGAGAAGTTTGCTGTTATGTAATAGACCTGCTAGAACCCATTCACGAGTACAAATTGATACCTGTTAACGGGTCCTAATAGGCGTAGGGGCTATTGTAAATATAGTGGAGAAAAGTGCCGGTTGTGTTGTATTGGCTGGTCAAAATATTGGGTTATTGCTGAGAGGTCCGGACACCTGCCATAACAATGTAGTACAGGTTAGAATGGCAGGTGGTGACTCGCCGCTGACTAGATGGGCCCCTGAAACCGACCAGGAGCAACACCGGTGTGAGCGGCTAAGGGGTGTAGAGATGTGAGCCGCTTTCCACCCAGTGGCCTCTCGTCACAAGCTGCCCTGCGGTTATTATTATTCATTATTATTATTAGCGCAAGTGTTCCCAAAATATGAAGTATTTCTAGTTGATGTATTTCCATTAGTCCCCGTCCCTCGTGACCGCCGCCATACATGGCATAGATAGGCACCTATTCCCATCTGTGCCTGGCGGGAAAAAATGGGAATCACCCTTCTGTTTTAGTACTTCGGTTTTCAAAATTAAGTACTTCCGCTTTCGTAGTTAACCCAATATTCCCAATGTACTCTTAGATTAAAGACAGTAGAGAATTAAAAGTGCAAACATCAGGTTCGCCCGGCAACGTCATATCAGGCACCGAGCTAGCTCAGAACTAATTATAGTCTTAGTCCTACCTCAATACGCTGGAGCTAAGCCTAGCTCAACATAATCCCGGATTATAATGACACGAGATAACTCCAGATACGCTATGAATATAATTGATGAAAACACTTCCAACAACAAAAAGTCTAAACTATACGTATTATTAATGTAGTTACGACGTTTTAATTTTGTGCTGTACGTAGGTACTTTATAAAAACAAAAAAGTGTAAAACATATGTGTTTCTTATATACTTATGACGTTTTGTGTTTGAGCTGTGAGTAGGCACTTAAGCTCCGAGTAGATGGACTTGTGATTTTGCTTTAATAAATAGGTTATTATTGCTGGGTTTTATAGGAATGCAACTGCAGTTTAATTGCTATTTTGTTTATTAAATCACATGCCCGAATGATTTTATTACTTACATATATAAATGCAAATTATTTATTTTTATTAATATTTACAATCAACATTGGTCTTTATTATGTTATTCAGAAAAAATGTTTGCGCACAACTTTAAGGGCATCAAGCGTCATAGAGGGTAAATTATAAATTGGATGTGATTAGATTAGCTACACCATACCTACTTTTAACGTGGCATATTATTTTAGTTTGTATACTATATTTTGTTTACTATTAAGGGTAAATACAACTATCTTACATTAGGCATCATCATCATCATTGGCCACAGCATCTTGCCAGATGATTGTTGCAGCGACAGTTTATTATGAAGAAGAGGTCTGTGCGCCGTCGGAGATCGGAGGTGCGGCACATCTCTTCCTGTGGCTGTAAAGTCCAATCGCAGCACGACACTTTCTGCCACAAAGATTGCAGATGAAACGCGAGTCTGTTGGTGGTTCCACCTGTGAAGCCCGGAGTCTTTTCTGCTTCAAATCATCGAGCCAGACTTCGTCATGCTTCGCTACGCCATCACGTAGAAGGTTACGCCATCCCGCTCTTTCAAGGGCTTCCGTTTCCCAGGTGTTCGGGTCGATGCCAAAGAACAACATTGGGCATAAAATAACAATTATAATACAGGCAATAACACAAGTAAATGCGATGATTATCAATTATAAAGCTAGACATTATGAGTACCTACTTAGTTTGTGATTGTTAGTGGTTCAAATTTCTCTGTGTCTTTACTTCTTTAATTAAATATGGAATTTTACCTTAGGTATATGTTTGAGTAGTGATTCTCCTACTTCTTATTTGTTCCCCTTTCATTTTCAACCCCAATCACATGACGATCGATTCAATGACGATGAATTTCAACGAATTCTTTTTTAGGGGAGCTTTACAGTATTTAAAAATATATTCATATAGACAGACTGACAGACAGAACGAATAGAATATTTCTATTCAGTCTGTTACCTCCTTATTCATAAACCGCTAAACAGATTGAAATTAAATTTATTTTAGAAATAGTTTCGGGTTGTTAAAGGACATAGGAAAGTTTTAACCACGAAAATAATCAACCATCCAGACGAAGTCGCGGGCAGAAGCTAGCTTTATATACTTGAGATCAAATTAATTATATATTAGCACCTAGTCAATTCCGTAGTTTCATCAATACGTAGTTTTATATAAACTGAACATTTGTACAACGGATACCACACACCCAGTTTTGATGCGGTTTACCGGTAAAGGATATATCATTCATTCGTGTGTTTGTAATTTTCCGATAAACACGTAAGAGACCTACATATTTAACTTATTCAGACTTCAGAGTGACTCTTATAAATCAAATATAGCTAAATTAAATTACCTTAAATAAGACAAGGAATTAACCTCTTGTCTGATAAGGATATACATAGTCAAAATATTTAGATCAATACGGTTTCACTCACTATTATGTAAACATGTCGCCAAAAGCCACTAAATATTTTGAAATATGTCTCACGATAGTTTAATTTCGAATATACATAGTGTTGTTAGCACAACCGAAGTTTGAACCCTTTTGTTTTTTGAACACACGAAAGGTTACGAAATACAATAGTTATATTTTTACCTAAGAACCCAAGTCCCACCATAGAATAAGACATAAGTGTAACATACATTTAAATACTTACGAACTCTCTATGGTTCCCAAGATACAGGCTCGGCCTAGTTTGGGGACCACTGTCAAGTTTTTTCTGATGTAGGTACCTAATGTTTTTTTGCCTCATTAAACCTTTTCATTTCATTTCACCTACGATAAACATCGTACGGAGTCGGTACATAAATGCGTGCGTTTAGGGTGAGAGGCTGTTTATGTGTATGTTCCTCATCTGTTTTTGGAGTTACAAATCGGTCTAAATAATAAAGTACAACGTACGTCCATCAATTTAAGAATGTATATGACTTATTTAAATTATGTCAACTTTTCCGTAGTTATAAAAGAAACAACCACCTAGAGAACACCTTAATATTCGTGACACTCCTGAACAAGAACAATCAATATATTTCAAAAATATTACCATTCAGTAAGTACGCAAGAATTAACATACAAAAACAATACCTAACTAAATATTACCTCTTACGTCCGAACATAATGTTGCCATAGCAAAACGTTACCAATCACAATTCAAAGCTAAGATACACAAAACAACAATAACATGAACATACGTGAACAAACGTTGCCATAGCAACCATACGTACCAATAACAACCGGATAAATTCACGATTGACAATCGTCCGAACAAGCCTTAACGACAGGGTTGTCCACAATTGCTTCTACTAATTTAAAGGTGCGGTACCATATAAAGCGAGTGGAGTGTTAAGAATCGCCTGTGATCGGCGTTTGTATGAGACTTAAGAGTGCCTGACGAGCGGGTTAACCAAATAGGGTTGGCGATGTGGTGAAAAATTTGCTCTTCAACCCTTTAATTGGGTGTCGCCTTGTTTTACACACGTTTGACAGTGGTGGGACGGGTGGCGAGCAATTTTATTGTTTTCTTGAGATGTTTGCGTATACCAGTCTAATCAAGTGACTGGGGTTAAGACTGCCAAAGTAAAAATTAAAAAGAAATTAAGAAATATTTTCTCCAAAAACTTCATTCTTAATAAAAAAACTGCCGTAAGGCACTGACATTAAATATATTAAACCGGGTCACTCACGTTTATAAAGTGGATGATTGCTTGACATGTTTCGCTCCATAACGAGGAGCAAAGAGCGCTCGCGTAGGTGGGTGGTCGAGCAATCATCGACTTTATAAACGTGAGTGACCCAGTTTAATATATTTAACTTAATTTTTGCTTTTTACATATTTTAATTATTTTGAAAGGATAAGTTACAAATGCTTTTATTTGTGTCATATTCGTGCCTAATGGCGCAAAGTTTCTTTTTTTATCAACGGCATCTATTAGGAAGGTCAATGTTTGATCTTTATGGCCAAAAATGGTCATTGTCAATACACATCTTATTTCAATACTATTTAAAATATTCATAGTGTTGTTTCTATTTTCAAATTACACAATAGTTAGTCGTGGAAGTATGGGGCCCAATACAATTACACGACTTCTCTTTCCGAACAGACTCTAATACTTGTCCGCCAAACAAGAAGTCTGTGAGTGTCACACTTTACAGGGTTGTCACTGATTTGCGGCAGAGACATTTCTTTTAGCGCTGATGTGCCCTGATTGGCATATATGAGGTGTTCGCTTGGATTTTTTTGTCATTCTCATACTAATGAGCGATCGTTAGGGCTGCCAATTCATCGATTTTGTCGTTTTTCTAAAGCTCAATAGCAAGGTGTCAATAGGTAGTTGCCTATATATTATTTTGCATAGCACAAGCGACTAGTGTAAAGAAATCAAGTGTGTGGATTCCAATCGGTATGTAATCTAACATATTTTAAAAATAGGTAACAAATTTTCATAATAAAATAATTATGTTTCCTACAATGCGACTGGCTCGATAGAATTGCTTCAATTTCTGTACAGACTTTACAGGATTCGATTCCCAAATAAATTCACATTTTTAAAAATCTGTACGGACATTTTGGTCTAAGATCCACTTTATCTGTAATCAGTAATAAGTTATTCATGCTAATACAGACAGAAGCTATGCAAGTAAAAGTATCACATAATAAATCAATCCATAATAATATAGTCTACAATAAAAACATTAAAAAAGTAATAATCGAGCAAACAAAAAGATCTAGAAATAACATAATTAATATATTATGTACATTACCAAAACTAAGTTTCAGTTAATTTTAAACAAATTGTATATCTGCCTGTCCGTTGTTCGGAACTGTCAAATTTTTGTTCTATCTAACAGGCCGATATCTTCTGGCGGAATGATAGTCAGTGGGCCGCTTTAGGTTTTGATGCTTCTTCAGTCTCAATAAAATTTCCTGTAAGTACAGATGTGCAAGTAGCGGAAAATTCCCAAAAAAGTTTGTATTTTCTCGGAAATTTCAGCAACATTTCACAGGAAACAAAGTAAACTTGCATTTTGGAAATGAAAAATTTATATTCCTATAGGAAAATATGCGACGTTTTCGATTTTTTTTACAAGTGAAAATGTCGCAATTCTGACCTGCTAGTATAACTACTAGATTATTGCATATACCATTCCATTTTATTTAAAACACATATCTATTTTCCCCACGACTATTATATCGATAAATTAACATAAGGAAATAATCAGTCGGATTTGTCACAACGGTTATATTTGACGCGGTCCCGCTTCATAGAGGAAGCTGGCGTCATGTGATCTATTAATTTTAAACTGGTGCACATAAAGATTAAATCTAGATAGTATTATAAAGATAAGTGTACACTAGATTGCTAATTAGATGCATTTCTTTCACGTTTTTAGGGATAAAATATTAACAATTACACTACACTGTGCCCCAGAACAGGCATAGCTGACGTAGGGGAGAAGACCGCTAGGCTGAAGTGGGACTGGGCAGGTCACATCTGCCGCATGGAGATAGGTGGGCTAGTATATCCACCAAGTGGATGCCGCAAAATAAGCGCGGACGTGGCAGGCCCAGGCAGAGATGGCGGGACGACTTAGACACCTTCACTAATAACTGGTCGGAAAAAGCTCAACAACGGGAGTCATGGAAATCAAGGGGAGAGGCCTTTGCCCAGCAGTGGGACACTATAACAGGCTATTAGAAAAAAGATGTAGTCTCGACATAAGTAATATAGGTAAGTACAAATTATTCTGATTAAAATGATTAGGCTTATTCGTTTAGATTTTTTAGCATTCCAGAATTTTTTTTTTGTAACTTGCGAGATTCAAATTAATTGCCTTTTTTATTTAGAAGGATCTTGCTTTAGCTTAAGTAGAGCTAGCTTCGGTATTTCAGTTGGTATGCTCGACTAGACTTGTTGATAGAGGCTTGTTAGTTCAAGTGAATCTTTCCTTTAATTAAAAAAAAACCGGCCAAGTACGAGTCGGACTCGCCCACCGAGGGTTCCGTACTTTATGGTATTTGTTGTTATAGCGGCAACAGAAATACATCATCTGTGAAAATTTCAACTGTCTAGCTATCACGGTCCATGAGATACAGCCTGGTGACAGATAGACAGACGGACAGCGGAGTCTTAGTCATAGGGTCCCGTTTTTACCCTTTGGGTACGGAACCCTAACAACAAAATGTTGGTATCAAATCAAGTTTTTGGAATTTAATCAATTTAAACTGCAAGTTTTTTTGTTGGAATGTCGTAAATTCCAAACGCTTCATTATCTTCGTGATATCAAATTTTTAAAGTTGAAAAAACCCATCAGTATGTCCCCGTCCTAAGCCCGGGAAATCACAGCATGACTGATAGAGTGATAAAGCCGACAGCTTCCTTCGCAGGTGCGTACGCGCATGGATCATTTACATACTAGACGGCGCACGTGAGCTAACTTTCGTTCACATTTTCAAGCACTAACACTTAACGTTACCGTTATACCGTAAAATTATATTAGTATGACTCACGACAGTTTTATTTCGAGACGAAGTTACATAAAAACAATGGAAAGGGGCGTCTGCTTGTATATTACACGGTGTAAAATGTTATAAAACATGTCCCTGTAGAGTGTAGACCTGCATTTGTGTGAATTACAATTACTTAACAACATTAATATTAACTATGTAACAAATCAACTATCTATTCTTTTTCTTTTTGGGATTCGTGTTACGAGCAGCGGCGTTTAGAAGACCTGGATGCTAAGCGCCATCTCCGTAAGATGCGACCAAAGCCTTCGTGTACCTACACCTACAACTCAGCCGGCCAGCTCTCTTGCGTACCATGTAATCGCATCTACAAAACCAAGTTTGCCTTTGTAAGCCACATAAGAGCGTTCCATGTTCCTGATTAAAAACAGTTGAAGGAGTCGCCGTCGTCGGACACGGCGAGGAGGACTATATCAGCGTGTATTTTTAATATTACCTCAAATTTTAACCAGACGTAGGCGTTAGTGATATGAACCGATATTGCAAGAAAAAACTCGTTAACTATTCTTTTTTTTCCTTAATAAAATAATTCAGCACGCAATGTATCGCTACTTTGTCTTACTGGCGTGACGTCACAACTGTCACAAGTGATAATTAACTTTTAACTGCTGTCAATCAATAAAAGCCGACATTGAGTTTGGTATAAGTTTGTATTGAAAATTAAAAATCATTACGATTTACACGTCAGAGGTACCGATTTTCCACATGTCGTCCTTGAACCTCGAGGCAGGCGCCACAACGACGTAACCGTGATTGTCGTACCACCTCCATATCAACTTGCTGGAGATTTTCAATTTCATCTGTAATTTTTTCCCGGAGTTGTTCGACAGTCGTTCTAGGTTGGGAATAAACTTCATTTTTTACCGCTCCCCATAGGTAGAAGTCGAGCGGCGTGAGGTCCGGCGAACGAGCTGGCCAACGACGGGGGCCAAACCTTCCAATCCATCGGTCTTGGAAAATCGCGTTTAATGCGTTACGGACGCGAACTGAAGTGTGCAGGAGCACCATCCAATTGTAACCACGTCTGCATCGTACTACGTTCAGCTTCCGGCAATGCGTTAACATAATCTGCTAAAGTGCCATTAATCAGCTCGAGAAATCTATCGCCGTTAAGGTTTCCGTCAATGAAAACTGGTCCGATAACGCGATCTTCGTGGATTGCCGCCCATATATTCACTGACCAGCGGTACTGGCCTGTTTCTTTTGATACGTGGGGGTTTACTCGGGCCCAATAGTGGCTATTCCGCTGATTCCATACACCGTTCCTTGTAAATGTACTTTCGTCAGTCCAGATAATCCGCGACAAAAATTCGCGGTTATTTTCATGCTGTCTAAGTAGCCAGACAAAACGCTACACGAGGCGGTATGTCCCTTGGTAATAATGCGTGAACTTTTAAAAATTTGTAGGGATGTTGCAAGTCTTTTTTAAGAATTTTGTGAACCGTACTGTGGTTCATAGCAAATCGCCGCCCTGCTGCTCTCGTGCTAGTTTCGGGGTTTGCAGCAAAATGTTGCAATATCCTTTCTTCTCTCTGAACAGGAACATGTCTAACATTTTCTGGTACTATGACTCTTCCTGTAATAGGAACATCATCACGAACTCGCTGTAACGCACGAATAATAACCCGGGAGTCCTGCGGTACAACGGAGACAATCTACGTCAAAACAAATTATTTTCTTTTTTGTAATTTTATCTTACCAGCCAGTAAACAGTAATGCATAGTCTGCCTGAGTTTGTGGAAATTAGTTATCATTAGATTGGTAGTTTGTATTAATACCTTAAAATTAATTTTGAATGAAATGAATACTCTTTAAACAAACTTTTTATTCAAGTAAGTAGATATTTCTGTGGTAGAGGTATCGGGTTGAAGTGTGTCATTGACGTTATCGATTGTTGATTATTTACTATCTTCTTTACAGTGCTTAGTAATTTAAAATAATGCTAATTTAATAGTAGAATCATTGGTTTCATAACAATTTCAGAAGAATTCAAAAAATGTTGTAGTATGAGGTGAAACTTTTGTGATTTCTTCGTTGCAAGACAATTGTTTTGTAATAAAATGGTAAGTATTGTTTTCTAATAAGAATTTTTTGCCTTTAATTTGGTGGTTTAAACGCAATAATGATTTGGTTTTGGCTTCCAAGTAGTCTCATGTAGGAAATACGTAACAATAATAACAAAAAAATACTAGACCCTTTTCTTCCACGTGTCAAATAAGTGTACGCAATACATTGCTGCTCGATAAATTTTCAAAAATTCATTACGCTTTAGTGGTAAAGGCTAACTTAAAATTACTTTGCAATATCGGTTTATAATACTAAAACCTACGTTTGGTTACGGTTTGAGGTAATATTAAAAATACACGCTGTACAATATAATATACACGTTTTTTTTTATCATCACGGCGTAGTCAAGTCATCGCGTTTGTGTGGTCGGTAACCTCGCGGACTTTAGTAACAGCCTTATGAAGCGGAATCTATCGTTGGCAGTCTGTGATACGTGCACGTAGGTACATGAGTGTGTCCGGCAACTTTCATATGGGAAATTACGAGCTAGGTGTGAACTCTAATATAGTATGAAAGGCCGGTTTAAAACGAGACTTAGAAACTAATAACCCTTTGTCTGTATGGATGTGGCCGTCAAGCGTATCCGCTGTGCAAGTTGAAGATAATTTCGCCTAGGTACCGTAAAATGGGGTGAGTAGGAGCAAAACTGACATTCAAACCTCGATAACATTTTATTTTTACATATGCAAACTGAATGGTGTATATAATAAGTGTTCCGGACGTTTGTATTTTAGTTTTTATTTTATTTTGAGTAGTTCCATTTCATAATTTTTACGATAAACAGGAAAAACCACCTCATCCCGTAGTCCCTCGTAATTGGGGTGAGATGGGTTTTCATACAAAGGTGATTTTGGAAGATTGTTGGATCGATTTTTTATTATGTGTATTACTATAGCTCGATTTTAAAATTGGAATACATTAATTTTGTACCAGTAGCCCTAAGAACCCATCTCACCCCCCTTTCAAACCTTCTCTCCCCATTCATAACCCAACTCTCCCTGCGAAACCTGCCCACCCCATTTTACGGTACTTTTCTTTTTCAGTTGATCTGTTCTAGAGTCGGACAAAGCTAACATGGAATTGCAATGACAAAGTGTGGCCATGTCATTATAAATATAATATTTTTTATTAAAATATCACGTTTATAATGACACTCCGTCATTTTGTTCTATTAAAGTCGGGGCAAAGTTAGCTTGGCCATATTATACTACTCTTTGGCTTAGCCTTAGACATTAACTTTGTGTGAATGAAGGTCGTATATTTGCTTCAATCACTTTAGGATAACGAGATTAAAAATCCACAGATTATAAAATAATGTCATTGTCACAAACAAAAACGTACAGACGTGTGTTTCTGACAATGACATTTATAATCTGTGGATTTTTAACCTCGAAGAAACATGAACCACAGACTACAGAGTGTGTGAGAGAGAGTGTGTGAGATCCTCGTAAATTGGATCGAAACATGTCGAGCTATTCAACTTAATAATACGTGAGTGACCCGTTTTAAAATAATTTATTATACAGAAGTGTGTATTTCATGTTTCTTTGAATTTGGCATAAAATATTTTTTTTAATTGTCGTAGTGCCATGTGCGTTCAGCTTTGCGCGTCCTATTTTATCCTCATTGACAAGAGATTGGAAATTCACTACTAGTCCGTTATGGTTTTGTATGGTTTTGTACCTGTCATTTAAAATGCTGATCATCCCGGTGGCTAGATTATGCTTTAATTTACCTCTTAAGGCCAATAGAAATCAATTCTTGATAACATTAATTAGTATGAAAATCAACAAGCTTGTACGTAGATTTTATGGCAAAACGGACAGTGTTATCTAGAAACTTAATTTACGGTCACTTTGCGAATACAATATTGCAGCTGTGAGTAGTTTTTATGACATTGTAACCTAATGAGCATTATTACATACAAAGTGTAACAAAATACTGATGGTCCGTTAAACTTTATCTTTTAACGGTTAAAGGATGACTCATAATAGAACGGCCCGGGTTCGGGCCGAGGCGCTCGACAGGTTGTTGTCTATGATGGGTGCTCGGAGATCATGTGACGCTTTCCATGGAAACCAATGTGTCGGACAGTGTTGGCCGAAACGTTAATGCAATTAACCAGTACAAATTGAACTTTAAACTGTAACCGTCCGTTACGATTTACGGTTCAATTTGTACTGGTTAATGGTTAATTGCAATTAACGTTCGGCCAACACTGGTGTAAGACGCCTCGGCCCGGACCCCGACCTGAGGACGAGTCATCCTTTGAAGGATTGGTATTGTATTCCATCTATATTGAAAGGAAGATGTGCTTATTTTTTATATGGGGCAGGTCATGATTCCTCAAAATTAAACAGTTTTTTTGACTCTCCTAAAAAATCGCATTTTGTCCGCTACACCCTTTGAACCTACGTTAGTCGATATTTTCTGTACAATCAAAACGGTAACCGACCATCTTTCTGTACATGCAAATACTAGTCTAACAGTCCAAGTCTAAATAGACAGCAAAAACGTTAGAACTCCTGGACCCTAACAAAGGCGAATTTGAATCTGAGCAAAAACTGAAGACCCGGCCACACCGGTGCGCCGTTGAGAAGTGCTGTGCGGGGATATTCCCACATTGGTGTAGTTTACCAATGTTGTCGACACACATGTATTACCGGATAAGCGTGTGTTAACGCTACAACCTATTTGGTATAGCGCCGCATAAAGCTACCGGCGTGAATTCTAGGATTAAAACTACTAAATCGAACGTGATTCTATTAAATATCTTACTATTGTCAACAATTCTTGTAATAACAAACGCGATAAATATTCAGTTATAGTTAACAAGTTTGGTTTGTTTTTCATGATTGCAATATCAACAACAGTCAAAAGTAGTTCACGCGGTTAGCTGGTGAACAATGTGCCCTGAGTGGATGCTCGATGTACAACATTTTATTAAACGAATACAATCGTACCTGCCTAATATTCATATTAAACAAATTTTTCAGCGTGACAGATTCAACAACATAATATGCACACGCAGTATCAGTTTTTGAATAAAACACAACACTCAGTACAAAAAATAAAATCGAAGAAGACTCGTAGGCGTGCGACTCGAATTATATATTTAACCAATTGATTTAGTGCATGAATCGCTTAAACTTTATTGTCTTACTGGTTTATCTTACTAGAATCGATATGCGCATTAATCAACGAATCAGTGACACCGGTGAGTCATACGGGAATAATCGCACTTCGGATATTATCGACAAGTACTAAACCTCAACCAAAATATTTGTGTCATATGGGCAAATTTATGTCATAATCGCCTACACTATTATCTCGTCTCATTAGTGTAGGTAGACTATACGTTTATATCCTCGTAAGTCCCATGTCAATTTTTGCGCTTCTGAATTTGGAACTTTCTTTTATTTCTATATGAGTTCAAAACTCGAATTTAATTTGTACTTGTACAAGTACACGGGGACTTACGAGGGTATACTTGTTTGTATTATCTTATTTCATTAAAAACAGCAGGTGTGTCGACACCAATGTAAAACAAGAACATCGTGGTCTCATCCCGATATCGGGATCGTCAGCGATCTATGTAGATCCGGCATTTACATACGGAACCACCATTATTCCGCAAATTCGCGACGGCATATTTTAAATACAGTTCGATAGTGGGATTTGCACTATCTACAATAACTATAGGTGATATAGGTATAAAATTTAAGTGAAGTTTATCTTGTATGTAGTTATTTGTAAACAGTTTTAACAAAAACGCAATATTATACTAATTTACTTGACATTGATAACCAGAAAGTGTCATGCTTTGTCCTTATCACCGACCGGGTGGCATCATAGGTAGGAGGCGATGGCGAAATACCGAAATTTATAAGAGTAAAAGAGAAAAAATCCTATGCTGCCCAAATTTTCTATATGAATATACTTTCTCTTACCCCCAGTCGCTCGGTGGCGCGTCTATAACTACTTGTATATACTATGTCTATGGTCGTATGCGTTTACTTACCGGTGTTATTCGATATAATATATTGATTATTTGCGAAAGTCTTCTTGTTTTATTATTTCGCCAAGTGATTTCGTCAAACGTTTCGGTTATTTTAAAACAAATACCTACGGTTACATTGTATGCCCATAAATCACTCTTCATCGTTGTTAAGATTGATCTTTATAATAAATGCATGTTTAAAAAAAATTATACACAATTATTAATTATGCACAAAGATGATCACAATGTCTCGGTTCCGCTTCTTGATTTATTAAAACACAATTTTTTTTAATATAAGTACCGACAATTTAAGTCGTAAGCGATGCCGATTTCGATAGCGACTGATTAATCACTTCATTAATAAATCGGCTTTGATAAGAAATAAAAAGGAATAAAGAATAATAAATAAACAGATGCGATCGAGTAAGATCGTTACTCGGCTTAGGTGAAACAATATGGTGAGTTGTTTCGTGATCATATATAGAGATGTTATTACCATCCGTTTTAAGACGAAAGTGGACGACCGCTCCGAAACCGCTTTTCCAATAATGTTAATATCTAGGGAAGAAATTGGGGACTACGTCTGTATGGAGAAGTGGTCGTCCCCTTTCCTCTTAAGAGTCACATGAATCTAGCCAATGAGAGCATAGCTTCTTTTGTATGGCACTATAGAAGTTACGCTTTCGTTTTAAAACGACTTGCTCAAATGACATAAAACTTGGCTTCATCTGAGTGGAATGATGATGATCATTTACAAAAACTGTCCCTTACAGAGACAATACAATTTGACATTGATACACCAAGGCGGTTTGTTTACAGAGGACCTACCGGGAATCGCGAATCCGAAATTTCGCCCACACATGGAATACTGTTCTCATCTATGGGCAGGGGCACCCCAATACCAGCTTCTCCCTCTGGACCGCATCCAGCGAAGAGCGACTCGAATTGTCGACTGCCAGCGTACTTCGGAACGGCTTGACTCCTTGGCGCTGCGTAGAGATGTGGCCTCGCTCTGCATTTTCTATCGCGTGTATAACGGGGAGTGCTCCGAGGAATTGTTCGGATTAATCCCTGCAGCTTTTTTTCGCCATCGCCCTACGCGAAAACATTACCATCCTCACCACTTAGATGGTTGGCAGTCCTCAACTGTACGTTTCTCTAGAAACTTCCTGCCTCGCACAGCTAAACTGTGGAATGAACTGTCGCCTGCGGTATTTCCGGACCGATATGACCTTCAAACCTTCAAGAAAAGAGCGTATTCCCATCTTAAAGGCCGGCAACGCACTTACAACCCCTCTGGTGTTGCGGGTGTCCATGGGCGGCGGTAATCGCTTTCCATCAGGTGATCCGTCTGCTCGTTTGCCTCCTATTTCATTAAAAAAAAAAAAAAAAAAATGCCTCTTTATCGCTCGAATATGCAAGAGTGACAGAGATGTAAACGAGATTTCGATTTTCTTTCGCGATAGACCCTCA
Organism: Cydia strobilella; assembly: GCF_947568885.1. NCBI lineage: Eukaryota > Metazoa > Arthropoda > Insecta > Lepidoptera > Tortricidae > Cydia > Cydia strobilella. The sequence continues at coordinate 14,601,515 of NC_086054.1, forward strand.
GATTGTGGTAGTGGCGCCACCTACGCAGAGTTTCGCGTAATATTCCCTATTATAAGCGGTTTTTGGAATTCCTCGAATGTACCTTACTAGTTTATCGTTATATCATTAAATGTCAAAAATCTGTTGTTTATGCCATAAAGGTGGCGTTCATTCCGTCACTCATTGTCAAGGAAATTGACAGGTCCAGGGACTTCAGGGTCCGTAATGCAGCTGCAGTTAGCATCGTAATGTCATATTATTAGTTCAGTTCCACGGATTTAGATGAATTTGAATTTGAAATTGACCGAAATGAACTTCACATCCCTTCCTATTTGTCAATGACACAACAAATCACATCCCTTTTACTACGTAATTTCATATTAATAGTGAACTAAATTTTTTTTAACAAGCAGAAACGTCTGCGATTGATGCTATTAAGCTTAGAATAAATTTAAAAGTGGAAAAATTACTGCCTTGGGTGAGACTTGAACTCCGAACTATTGAGAGCCCGTGAGTTCGAGTCTCACCCAAGGCAGTAATTATTCCACTTTTAAATTTATTCTAAGCTTAATAGTGATCTATCTGTTTTATTCACGTTTCTTAACTTTATTGTACTCATAATATGAATAATAACATACATAAAGTCGGCGATATCCTATGTTTCAAAGGATACATTGTGATTGTATTACATTATAAAATATTATAATGTTCTGAGGTTATATTTACATTCTAAATCTATAATCTATAGCAGTAAAACGTTGTAGTTATTTCCCAGCAGTGAATATTATCTAGGAGGTCAATTCAAACTAACATTGTGATATCAAAAGGATATCTAAACTCTGTTGCCCTTGCGTCTCGCTCGCGCTATTACATGTACGGACAAGTACGAGCGAAATGCACGCGCGACTGACATCATTTAAATATCATTTTGATGTTACAATATAAGTTTAAATTGGCCTGTAGGAAGTAAAAGCCATTTGCCACGCATATAATCTGCCGTAAAAGTAAAATAGCAGGTTTAATGTTAACTGTTAACCCATGTCGACAATGTCCATAAATCTTCATTATAGGTATTAGGTTAGTAATGTCAAGATTGTTTTGACGACCGGTCTGGACTAGTGGGTAGTGGGTAGTGACCCTGCCTGTGAAGCCGATGGTCCTGGGTTCGAATCCCGGTAAGGGCATTTATTTATGTTATGACCACAGATATTTGTTCCTGAGTCATGGGTGTTTTCTATGTATTTATATATTATGTATATCGTTGTCTGAGTACCCATAACACAAGCCTCCTTGGGCTTACCGTGGGGCTTAGTCAATCTGTGTAAGAATGTCCTATAATATTTATTTATGTATATCTGGTACTAGTTTTCGTTGCTAAAAGTTATTATAAGCAAGTAGAAGTTGTGTATGTAAAACTTCTACAAGCACTAATTTCTTTGTATTAACCTACAATATTTAGTAACGAAAACTAGTACCTGACATAGGTACATTATGTTACTTTAAATTTCATGTCAAATTTCACGTTATGTCATGTGACTCTTAACCCTTAATTTGGCAGCCAAAAAAAAGTCAAAAAATGTATTTTTCTTTGCAATAAAGAAGTGTTTTTTTAGTAAAAGTTGATGCAAAATACATTACAGTGTTATATATAAAAAATATACAGCATGTTTCATAGAGAAAAACAGAAAAAAAAAAAACAAAAATAATGATAAACTTCTTTAGCCGCTACGACATCTTGTTGACAACTGATTGTCGGTGTCGCCAAAGTTATGAATTATTTTTCTATCAATTAAGTGATTAATGTTGATACCATAAAAAGTAGTTTGACCAAAGTTTTGAGTGTTTTTGATCGCTTTTAAATTGCTTGTATGATAAACCATACAGTGTCAAATTAATGGTTAAGTATTTTTTGTGTTGTTTGTTATCCAAGTAACAAACTGAAAGGCGTTAAATTACTGTAATATTTACTTACACATATCTATGCGAAATAAAAAGTTTATTTCAAACAACATTGGTCAATAGTATTAACCAAAGTTGTCTGAAATAAACTTTTTTTTTTGACTCAATACATCGATTATATGCACATATTATAAAGCTAGAGGACTTATAACAAAAATTTCTCCTCACTAAAAGTTATCCTTAATAAATAGTTGCATGGAATCAAATTAAACTTTCATATGTGTTGTGGTCAAAAATCGTGAGTTAAGCTGTATAAAGCAGAAAAAAACGTTCTAGAAAAAAAAATGCTAAACTAACTAAAAAACTCGGTCAGACTTACACACAGACAAGAGGTCAATTTAATGAAAATAAAACACGTAACGGAATAATATTATTATATTAACAGGCAGTGGTTATGACGACTCTCTACAAATATCTAAACTCCCAAAACCCAGCCTGCGAATGCCTGGAATATCTTAGTCGATTTTTGTACAAAATTGATTACCAACTTACGAGGTCCGATAGATCTCCACCTTGTTCAATACGTGTTCTTAACGACCCTTCGGACGCCTTAGAATGTTTACAGAGAAACACTTTTTTCTCTTAATAGCATAATTAACTTTTAAATATACACTTTATGGATTTGATACTATCAACGATAACATTGGACTTTATTAGAGATTACAATTGTGGTATTTTCATTGATTCCGGTAAAACGAGAATAATTAAGATGAAAGTGGAGGAATCGCGCGAAATCGTCTTTTCATACAAACGTAGTTCTCATTTAACTCTCTGGATATTAACGTTATTGAAAATATTTTGCCAGAAACCGTTGTATATCAAGCACAGCTATGCCCCTACGTTTGATTTTATTTGAATTTTTAATTATTACAGGAGTTAGGAGCATTAAAAAAATTGTATGAAATCTGTTTTTCGCACCTAATTTTTACAATAATCAAAAAATCTAAAAGAATCAAACGTACAAACAAATATTGAAATTATGGAAAATATTTTTAAATAATTTTATGTACGTATATCAGCCATAACTATGCCCCTATAGTTATAGTTATATAATATAAATTAAAAATATTTTCCATTATTTCAATATCTTCTTCTTCCTAGCCTTATATCTCATTTACTTGGGGTCGGCTCTCCTTATACGGCGTCGCCAGGAGCGTCTGTCCTGGGTCGTCTCTGGTGATCTTTTTTCTTTAAGGTTCTTTTTTACAAGACCTATCCATGTTATCTTAGGCCTTCCGCGACCCCTAGGCTTTTCACTCATCTCTAGCACCTTTCTCGTCATGTGGTCTGGTGGGCGCCTCATGACGTGGCCATACCATCGTAGTCGATTTTCGGTGAGCTTTTCTTCGATTGGCCTTACTCTGAAACTGCCTCTAACGTGGATATTCCTAATATGATCCAACAACGTTACTCCGCCAGCCCATCTCAGCATCCTCATCTCCGCAGCATGCAGTTTAGCGACTTGTTCTTTTTTGAGATTATTATAATTTTAAATCCATATTTTCAATATCCAGAGAGGAAAATGGGGACTACGTTTGTATTGAGAAGCGACCGTCCCCTTTCCTCTTAACATTTATAAGTTTATCTAGAGTTCAATGGCGATTTCGTGGTTGGTCCCATAGTAAAAGTTGCTCAGTATAATCCCAAAACCTCCTTGGCAACGGGAATGCACTTATTTTTTAGCCAACCTGTATAATTTTTCAAATTATACTTTATGTATATGTAAGGTAAACGTCCTAATGTTCGACATGCTGATGCCCAATAAATTGGCACCCTACCCTGCTGCCATCTCTATTGACAATGATTTTAAGAGTCAGATGAACCTAGCCGCCACATACAATGGAAGTTACGCTTTTATTTTAAAACATTACATAAGTACATTGTTCTGGATTGCCCTCTCACCAAATTCAAGGGACAGATTGAAGACCTCGCGAACCTCAGTGAAAGGGCCATCGAGTATTTGAAGAGTGCAAACCTCAATCTTTAGATTAGTATTTAATTTAAATCCAGTAACTGTAATGCAATACGATAAATAAATAAATTTTAAAACGACATCCTGAAATTACATGACATTTGACATGAACAGTCTAGTAACATAATACCTGGTTATAGTTTTAGTTGTTAAAAATTGTAATATAAAGATATTAGAGCGAGTAGAAGTTTTACATATAACTTCTCCTGGCTCTATTTTCTTTGTATAACCATTAGTATAACCTGTATAGTGTCGTTTTAACTATCAAAGTCAAGCTTTTATAATCAACCGCACTAGTTTATTACAAAAACTTATTATTATTATACCTTTGTAATGATATCCTAGGCCATTACTCAAGTCTAGCCTCAGAAAGTCAATTATTATCTAACACAGTAGCTCGTAATTCCTAGCCTGGACGAAATCATAAATAATTCCAGTTATATAACAGGTTTCATTAAGACTGCAGTAAATCAGGCTACCTGCGATGCGCCGGCGCAAGTAGCGTTGGGAAAACAAACATTGTTGCAATGTAAATGAGGGATTTATACGAATTATTTATGCGGGAGCAAATGAGGCAAAAAACGTAGCTTATGGCCAGTGGAGACAGGTGATTCAAGTCTACTGGAAAACCGGCCTAGGAGCAAAACCAAGTGTCAATCTTATATAATAGTAAACGCCACCTTAAAATAACGTATGGAAGTAATGACATGACTTCCTGGCATCAGTACGGGATAACAGTTACATTTTTTTCTATTGGCGTTTGATGATATAGTGGTTTTTAAATGGGTCACTGGGGCAGCTAACATATTCCGCGTTACTCACCTTAATCAGCGACTTTTTGATGCCAATCGATTTCATTTCTATCCAGAATCAAAAGCTTCTTTGAGACCAACGTAAGTTTCCACCAATATCCAACCTGTAGATGGCGGTAGTTGTATAAATTTTATGTAAACATATAAAACTGAGAAAATCCCGCTATAAGTGTGTTTTCTGTTTGTTTTTTTGTATCATTAAACAAAGTAATAAATGAATATGTCTAAGCCCTCATACTCAATTAAGGTCTCAACAGATTTTAATTAAAAACATTATGGCCAGGATGATATAATATTATTAAACGTCAAACATTGATTGCAAATAGTTATACGAGTAAAGCCCGCAAGATTACTTTCCAAGGCACCGCCGATCTGAAATCTTTCAGAATAGCTGAGTACTTTGCTAATTGTTGTTCTCCACCAGACTCGGAGGCCGTTTCTGTTTTTTAAAAATAAATAAATAAATATTATAGGAATGATAGCGGACAGGGTAGACTGTCCCTACTTGTCGCACTGTGAGGGATTGCATTCCCCCATCTGCATGGTATTATTCGTAAGGTTCGGTGTACATACTAACCCCTTAGTTTGTAAGTTCTACTAATAAAAATATGTGTCCATGTGTTACACGAAATAAAAATATTCATTCATTCATAGGACTGTATTTTTTTACAGAAATTAACCAAGCCCCACGGTAAGCTCAAGAAGCCTTGAGTTGTGGGTACTCAGACGACGATATATATAATATATAAATACTTAAATACATAGAAAACAACTATGACTCAGGTACAAATATCTGTGTCATCACACAAATAAATGCCCTTACCGGGATTCGAACCCGGGACCAAAAACAATTTGATATGTTGCTCATTTCGGATGCTCTGCCGATTTAGAAAGACGGGCAAAAATAACGAGCGAATGAACACCACAGATCACCCGAGGCAGAGGCAAGCCAATAAAGTGATGGCAAGACGACCAGCCTGGACTGGCCACTGGCGGAAGCATGAAGTGGCATGAACAAAGCCGTGACGAGTAGGGGAAGATAGGGCTATCCTTTGACCAGCAGGGGCAGCAATAAAAAAAATTGTTTTCGTCGTATTTCGATACGACCTTGAGTCAGCGTGATGAGCGTGAGGCGCTAGCGCTGATTGGTGGTCACGAAATGCCATCAGGAGTCGTTTCACAAGGCATCTCGCTCGCATTTATTGAAACGCGTGAGATGCCAGATGACATGACTCAGTGACGTATCAACATGATCAAAACCATATCAAATTGTTAATGTAAAATCGCCCCCTAGAGTATAAACTCCTTTTATTACCACAATTACTCGACTTAAAATATTCCCTCAGAGTCTAATTACTTCTTAAGTATAGGAGAAATTAATTATATGAACTTTACATTAAATTGGCTCAATAAGAATGACTGAATAACTTGAAATTGTCAAGCGTAAGAGTTTGAATTTACAGTCTAATATTTACAAGTATTTCGTTGTTTATATGATAGATTGAATAATATATCTCAATTGTTTAAATATCGGAGTGATGTACAAGAAAACTTACTGCTTTATGAACAAAAAACTGGACTGGTTAGAAACTTGATTTTATTAATCTAGGTAAGCCTTTGATAATGATATATCGTCTCCTGTACAAATTTGTTACAAAATCTTAAAATAAAAAGGTTTTTAGTTTGTAATAAATGTAAATAAAGTTTTAATCCGATTTTTTAAATTTTGTTGTACATTTTTCTATTTTGTCCGACTTTGATAGAATTTGGTGGATAGATAAAGCTGCCTATTCTGTATAACATTAGCGCAATTCCACCGTGTGTCCCAATAATTCCACTGAGTTACGAAAACGTATGGAATTTTCGTACATATTCACAAGTTGTGACTTCGTATTTATTCCGCCCAAAACGAGGAGCTCTTCAAAGAAGCCAAATTTTATCCAAACAAAAAAAATTGACGAAAATAAAAATAGGTCCTTTTATTATTTGCAGTCCCTACATGATGTCTAATCTTTTTAGCTATTTGTGTTCTGCGAGTGGATGCGGATATTAAAAGAATATATCTTCCAGTGTGCCTCAGGGCAAAGTATTTAGTATCACTATGTTTCTACTGAGAATGGTTTGCGTTCAAAACTAAGTGATGTGGGAATGATGTTGAGTAAAGTGTTTTCGTTTTCACGTTCAGTTTATAATTTAAATACGAGGCAGTGTAGATTTTTGATTAATTAGGCTAAATGAGATTGATCTTTAGTGATAAAGTTTTTACCTCTGTTTTTATGGTTTTTTTTATAATTAGGGTCGTAAAACTGGTATCGTAGATTAGATGAGTGGGTGTTAAGGCCGCCAAACTCAAGTGGGATTGGGTGGCATACGTCTGCTGAATGTATCCGGATCCGGTGGGCCAAATTGGCTGTGGACACCGCAGATTAACTGGGCAGAGGCAGACCAAATACGTTTTTGGAAAAAATTTCATTTTTGGTACAAGCTTTTATCGCTGACTGTACTTTTCTTTCCACAGGAAACTAATACTCATCGAGACAATTCTAAAAACAACACAATTAGGTTTCGTTGTTTTATCGAGAGTTCCTATGGCCACCTCCTGTCTCCATCATCAGATCAGCTCGAAGGTACCATAATATTGCATTGTCACCCGACTTAGTACATGTGTATGCAAATTTTCAGCTTCATTGGAAGTCGGGAAGAGGGTCAAATTTAACTTGCAAGATTTGACCCGTACAAACATAGTTACATAAGTACATACATAGATACATAGGTACATTGCAAGTTAATAAGAAATCTTGTAAAAAGAGTTAGAGGGACGACATCCACGCATTTTGCAGCGACTGGTAGGAGTATGCACAAAACCGTGATGAGTGAAAGAAGAAAGGGGAAGCCTTTACCCAGCACTAAAACACTTATCTATGTTATTCCAAAATATGGCTTTCTATCAGACAAGGGTCCTGGAAAACACGTGAAGCATAAGGACCCTTCTCTGAAGATTGAAGTTTTTCAAATGTTTCAAATCAGAATCAGTTTTTCTGAAGGACTTACAGGTTTTTTAAGTGTAGGAAACGCACTTGTAGCACCCCAGGAGTTGCGGCTTCTATAGGCTACGGTGACCGTTTACCGTCAGGCGGCCTTGTGCTTGTTTGCCATGGACGTGGTATAAAAAAAAATTGAAAATTTAATTCCTAGCTATCCCTTCTAATATCATAAATGCGAAAGTAACTGTCTGTCTGTCAGTTTGTCTGATATGATGATAGTTTGAGATGCGAGGACATAGTATGGTTTTTCAATAATCGTCATCATCCCACGCAGACGAAGTCACGGGGAGAAGCTAGTATTCAGCGTATGACATAAAACCGATACATAAAGAAATTAATCAAATTAGACTTAAGATAATTCATAAAGGCGTGGAGAGAAACAATAAATAATATGGGCACAACAATAAATAAAGGGTATGACCCGTCTGATGTGACCTTAAAGGGTTAATCTTGGGGTTGCCCTATAAATCATGTTGCATCTGATTTGATTAGGGTTGTCAATGTTTTTTTACTATTTTTGGTAAACTAAATTTAGGTTAAAATAGTTTTAAAAGTTTTCAAGATTGCTGGTGTGGTATTCGGACATATATATGTTAGAAAAAAAAGTTTTATTTTTATTTTACAGTTAGTCTTAAGGGTTTTTTTATGTTATTCTTTAAATTGATAATCGCCTTAAAATTAGCTACAGTTTCAGTTTGCAAACATCTTTTTCAAAATAATATACCTACGCATTAAATATGTACTATGTAGACACAAAATATTTCAAATCCGTTAATAAACTAAAACCTCATATTGTTATAAATTTTGTAGTTTAACTTTTTTTTAGATTTTTGTAATAACTATTTTAATTTAATATGGATACCACATAAGTGCTTTGGTTTAATACTGTTAACCTGTGTGTACAGTTTAATAAAAAAAATTAAACTTCAGACAAGAAAGACAAAATCTAACAAAATCAAATTACATGCCATGTGATATCATGTTATACTCAATATGTAGAGTAAAGTCGCATTATTTGGTGACACGCCTAATTCGGTGATACAAGTTTTGAAGCATGACACCGAGGAAAGCTAGTGTATTAGGGCCTTTTAAATGGGCCTAACGGCAAAGCCGCCGAAGCCGGGAAGCCATGAGGTCCCATTTAAAAGGCCGTAATTCACTAGCTTTCCTGGGTGTCATGCTTCAAAACTTGTATCACCGAATTAGGCGTGTCACCAAATAATGCGAGTTTACCCTAACTATTAAACATAAACTTTATGTAAGAATGATACACCGATTAAAAATATTTAGGACCACATGAAACGTTAACATCTCATCCCTTAGCAACAAAGTAGCGACAACCCTAACTGCAATAACTCATGCAGCTGACACAGATGGCGCCGTCAAAATGGCTGCCATGATTTATCCCGCAGCATCGCTATGCAAATCGCTACTTGCTTCATAGATTTTTAATTGGACAACATTCGAGAAATAAAAGCTGGTTTGAGGTTAACGCACACATGTCAACTCGGTCGGTGACTCTTTAGCTAGGGAAAGGTACATAGAATAATCTTTATTGGCACACCTCAGTAAAAATATAAAAAAGCGAAAAAAAAAAGATTAAATGTAGCGGTTTTATCGGTAAACGGCGAAATTAATCGAAAAAGGTGTTGTACCCTACTTTCATTCACACACTCTGACTAGAGCTCAAATTAATATGACCCCACGGAAATTGTGCGCCGAGCGACTCAACTAAACTGCGCGCATGTTAACAAAGTCAAATATTGCCGCGCAAGGTTTGACGTATATAATTTAATTTTAACCAATCATTTTGATATGACCTTGAAGATGACTCATGCTGGTTAGTCCATGGGAAATGAAGATAAGATATGCGCCAATCATAATTCACAAGGTCGTATCAAAACCAGTTCAAGACCATAACAGATTATTAAATTATAATCGATCTCCTGTTTATGTGTGCGATTACCTTTCGAAGAATTTACGATCATTTTACACCAGTCTAGTGGGTATACAATTACATATAAAATTAATTTTGTTAAAAATATTGTTCATCTCTACGTAACCAGTTTTATGTGTTTCTATGCCTATATAATGACACATTAAAAAATTTGCAGTTTAGTTAAGATTTCATATGTGTTCTTGTTATTCTTATCTATTCTTCAGCTATTTCATTAGATGCCTGCGTTTAATGAACAGCCTAGGCGTCAAATTAGCTGGCTAATGTAACCAATTGGCTGCGACATATACACGGTGGCTAAAAAATAAGTGCATTGCCGTTGCCAGGGAGGTTTTAGGATTATACTGAGCAACTTTTACTATGGGACCAACCCCGAAATTGCGAAAAAATTTTTTGCTGTTTCATACATTTTGGCGGGTCCATTTTCTATGGGAGGGTAATTTTTTTTTTCGCGATTTCGTGTCTGGTCCTATAGTAATAGTTACTCAGTATAATCCCAAAGCTCCCTGGCAACGGAAATGCACTTATTTTTTAGCCACCCTGTAAAACCCACGGCATGATCATAAATACACTAATCGAATTGTTTGCCTCTTACGCCATTTACAAACCCAACAGTTAATTTTCTGCTACTAACCAATTCCCTCTGTCAGCCGGTGCATAACTCATAAATTGAGCCTATTAATTGATATCATAAAGGGTTACTCTCGTAAGGGTGGGGTGGATTCCATTTCATCGGTTTTGTTTTATTGCTGTTTAATGAGGGGATGTTTGGCGGTGTTCATCTAGAAACAAAAACATTGAATCGTTATGTGTGCCTAATACACCTATAGGTAATACTCGTATCTTGCGGAAAAAAAAGACGCGCTTTTAGACTGTACATCTCTACAACATTTTGTCCGATATTTTTGCTTTCTACTTTGCTACGTTTTTTAGGGTTCCGTACCTAAAGGGTAAAAACGGGACCCTATTGTTAAGACTTTGCTGTCCGTCCGTCTGTCCGTCTACCACCAGGCTGTATCTCATGAACCGTGATAGCTAGACAGTTGAAATTTTCACAGATGATATATTTCTGTTGCCGCTATAACAACAAATACTAAAAACGGAATAAAGTAAATATTTAAGTGGGGCTTCCATACAACAAACGTGATTTTTTTGCCGTTTTTTGCTTAATGGTACGGAACCATATGAAACATTTTACATATGAAACATTTTTTTAGATTCAAATATTTCATTATAGACTAGGTAGTCTTAAAATTCACCCTTCGATTAATTGAGAACTTAAGAAAGCATACCTACCAATATAGGTGATTACAAAGACTAAGTTGAATGTCCTATTTAATATATAAATCTACTTACATAAATTACATCAACATAAACACATTAATAACATATTAGTCTTAAAGTAAAACGCAAATTAAACAGGCGCAACACTAGGTGAAAGTACAGAATACGCACTTCCACGCTACACGCACTGCGTTCATAACCTCAAATGCGCGTGCTCACATAAGTTACGTACTGATTAGGCTCGTCTGCCAGAAATGGCTCGCGATTACTATTATTTTTCCTTAGCGAGTAAGGATTCCTGCCCGGGTTGACTATAACGACACCGCCATTTTCGTAAAGTAGAGTTTACAAGATAATAGAATCGCTCTACAGACATCGAACTTTATATGTTGAATTTTATAACGAAATCTACTGAAATAGATAGAAAATGAGCAATTTATCACAATAAATTTGAAACTGAAAAAATATATGGGAATAATAAAAAACTGAGTCTCAATATTTAAGTTTTTTTTTTACTTCCTAAAAGGAAAAAAGTAAGAGTATCAGTAAGAGACTGTCGGACTTGATACCATTAATAAAAAAATGTCATGTATTGTAGCGTATTGTATATTGCGTCACTGTCCATCTCTTACCGTGTCGTCACGTTTTCGTATTGTTACTGTTAGTGTAAACTAACCAAGTAGTTTTATTATAATTAAATTAATTCACAGCAATTAATCCATACATACATCAACATCAACGATCTGCTCAAGCCCGGTATCTTTGAGTACGCGGATGACAGCACGGTTACGGAGAGATACTTTGGTGACGCGAGCGTCAGTGTAGCTGACACCAAGATCCTCAGGGAGACCATGGTGGAGCGATTGAATCTGTCCTTGGATGCCGTGTCCGAATGGGGCGAGGCCAACTTGGTTGGATTCAACGCCACTAAAACACAGGCGTGTCTTTTCACTGCAAAACGGAGCCAGTTTACCTTGGCTCCCACTTTCCGAAATGTGTCCCTTCCCGTGACCAACACTTTAGAGCTTCTCGGTCTAAGTTTAAAATCAAACTTAAACTTCGGGTCGACTATTGAGTCTAGGGCTAAAACTGCTGCCAAAAAACTTGGTGTCCTATTTAAGGTGAAGCGGTATTTCACGCCGAATCAGCTTCTCTTCCTATACCAAGCACAGGTACGCTCGTGCATGGAATACTGCTCCCACCTATGGGACGGTTCTGCCAAATATCAGCTGGCGGCCCTGGACTCAGTAGAGCGCCGGGCTCATAGACTCTTTGGCGATGATCCATCGGTCAAGTCAAGGATACAGAGCCTTGAGCATCGCCGTCGAGTCGCTTGCCTATCGGTGTTCTATCGGATACATTTCGGGGAGTGCGCACAGGAACTGCACGACCTGATCCCACCTTCCCCTTTCCATCATCGGACATCCAGGCGCGGGGAGCGTATGCACCCGTTCGTGGTCCACATTCCATTCGTTCGGACGAAACGTTTTGCCTCCTCCTTTTTGGTACGGACGGCTAAGGAATGGAATGCGCTCCCGCCATCTGTATTCCCTGATCAATATGACCTCGGTCTCTTTAAAACAAGAGTGAATAGGCTGTTACTGAACCGATGAGCTCCATCTTAGGCCCTGTCTTCACTTTCCATCAGGTGTGACTAGGGCCAATCGCCGATCAGTTTATAATAAAAAAAAAAAACATTAATAAAAAATACAGATTTAATTTTTAGTTATTTTTTTTTTATTAAATACCATCTTTTTTTATAAATAATAAGTAAGTACCTAACTAATTGAATTTGTACACAGGCCCATTCTACAACATTCCAAAGGCAACTATATAACCTCTGCGGACCAATCAGGAAACGCGCACATGTCAATCACCAATTACAGCTCAGTTTGTCCCGCGCCACTCGCGGCCGATTGCTGAATTTCAATTGATTTCGAATTGTGCCGTTCGATTCTTTAGGTGTCCGTTATCTTTTCAAAGTGTTATGTCTCCTTATAAGTTTATTCGACAAAATGGTTTTAAACAAAAGTGTTGACTTAAAATATGGGTCCGCAAAAATGTAACCTGTATATTTCGAAAGAACTGACTAACAGCTTTATCTAAACTGCTTTACAAAAAAAACTAGAGCGACTACTAGTTCTAATTCTATTCTCATTTTCTCGATCAAAAAATTATTGTTTTTGCATTTATTTAATATAACCAGTATTTTTGGTCTTTCGTTCATTTAATTTGATAACCTCGAGGTTTTTCGCACTTTTTATACTGAATAAAAAACTTTTTGAAACCTCAGTCATGCTGAAAGTATGAAAAAAGGGTGAACAGACTTCATTATACTTAGATTTCTATTTTAATTACTTATACAAGCACATGGCATGGCAATCCATCATGGGATTTGAACAAGGCCCCAAGGTCTGTGACAACAGATTGAACTATAAGTTTAGTCAGGTTAAAACTCATCTCTGGTACAGAGTAGGAAATTTAAAATAGTTCACTCTGATTAACCTTTTCGCTGCCGCGTCAATGAAGTAATAAAGTGTCATCAACGCCATGTAAAAATTGCACGTAAACTTGACCAAAACTACGACTTGATATGAAGTCGTGCCGTGTGGGGTACGAATTGTACTGACTTTATATGAAGTCAATGGCGGCGAAAAGGTGAACGATTTCGCGCCATAGGCTTATGTAACTTTTTCATAATTTTGATTGAGTGAATTTTTGAGATTTCTTATAACCAATATTGATAAATGTCGAAGTAAAATTTGATTGGGTCCTCAAGACTGAAAACGCCTCGTACCTCGTACCTGCTTAATGGCCATATCGACTGCCTGGAAATACATCTTCTTTATGAAATATTGCATTTAAGATTTAGTAGTTTTATAGACATAATAATTTTCATTAAATAGTCGAGAAAAGAGACCTTTGAATTTTATGCAAATAATTTAAAAATCTTTCTTTTATTTATCAAATTTCGCTGTGAGTAATTTCAGCTAAGCTAAGTGCACTATCTGCTTTCACCCCTCTGTACCAACTCACCCCTATAATGCATTATTAAACAGCTATGACCCCCCTCGCATTACGGGAATTATATCTAATTTGCTTGTTTTAATTCGGTTTTAATTTGGACAAAGTGTATCGCTCAATTATTTAGGAAGGGGTGTTTTGTGACTTGAGAGATGTTGGGTTAATTACAACTGCTACTTTGTTGTAACATGATATACCTATTTATATGAACGCATGTTTACAAAAACAACATAACTAACATTTTTTGCGGATTTGAGTTTTTGGGGTCATAGCAATCGTCTAAGCAGGATCTACACATAGAGCAAAAGATAGTGTCCAAAAATGACCCCAATTGTCCAAAATCAGTTAATCCACTAGTAAAGTAAGATAAATCTGTACCTCTCTGATAGAATACAAAACATAATTTCTATAGAAACTTGTTTTATTTTCTTACAAAAAGAACATAACTAACAAAATTTTACAAAAACAGCATAAGTGACGAACTTATTTTTCAATTTTTTTCCAAAAATACTGGTCTTTGAAATGTGTAATCGTATATTTCGGAATTATTGGCCACTTACTAAAATCACCTACACAATGTTTATGTCCAATAACTAATATATAAGAAGACATTTAGTTTTTTCGTTTCCTGTAAATTCATGTCTAGTGTAGTTATGTTGTTTTTGTAAACATGCCTTCATTTGAGTTTTACATACTAACGAAAATTATCTGTGTTTTATGTGTGAAAAATTGCTTTAAATATCATGAAATAAAAATGTTCTTCTAAAGAAAGAGTGAAAGAAGGCTAACAAAGAGAGTGTATAAGGGAGAGGTAGAAACGGGAGTTGAAAGGGGTAGACCTTCTCTGAGTAGATCGGGGAAATCCTGAAGAAAGGTCAGGTCAAGAGGACCCTAAACCGGCGAGCATGTATGAGGAATGTTATGAAAGTGAAAGAGGTATGTCAGGATCGTAGCAAGTGGAAAGCCGAGGTCTCTGTCTACCCCTCCGGGAAATAGACGTGATTATAATAATACGTATGTATGTATGTAAAAAAAAATTTGCAAAAAAAAAAACAGGATGCATGAATTAAATTAAGTGGACATTTTTCACTTTTAATAAAAAAAAACGATTTGTTTTTTTTTTAAATCGGCTCTAGCCTCCCAGAGGCCGATAAAAAGCCCAGAGATAGACCCATTCCATTATAAGTTGAATATTTATTTTGACAAATTGTAGTTGCATTTGTCTTGTTGGCAAGTTTTGATATGGGCGTATGGGCGGCTAGTGAATAAGAAAATGATAAACAAGATGATGTTTGAGTAAGAGTAAAAATAAACAGATAGGTTGGTCTGAGAAAATATTATATTATGCCTAATAAATAACGACCTCTCTGAATTTTATTACGATACAATTTTATTTTTACCACACAAGTTCATAAAGATCCTCTTTATCTTTCAAAAACGGAAGAGAACATTGCATTTTATCCACAAGAGTGGCATCATTTGCTGCAAATTTTGAGTTGATTTTTGATGTCGCCGAGTAGAATTGACTTTTAAATGACATGTCAAACATTCCCGCTTAGAAAACTGCGATGTTGATTTTTTGTTTGTATTTGCCTAAATACCAGAAATTGAACACCTGTTCAAAATCGATATGAAATCAGCGGGGTCCCTTTGTTTGACATAATTATTGAAAGTCATAATGTAATGATTGTCATATTATCATTAGTCATAATTCCGAAACTGTTAACTTTTCAGGATTTTGCTCGGGTTATCCTATAGATAGGTTTTAGGTTAGGTTTGTTTTATGGCGATCCTGAAAAGTTACGCGTTTCTGAGTAAAACCAAATTATGACTAATGGTAATATGACAATTATTACATTATGACATTCAATAATTATGTCAAACAATAGAGACCCGAAATCAGTATATAACCCTAGAAACCAAGCCATTTTTATGAACTGGCTTAACTTATACAAAATCTGTAATTGGATGTATCATGCAACACATACCCGTATGTTTTAAAAGAAATAAACATTTTTCATTTTCATTTCATTTTCATACCCAAGACTAATTATATCCTGTAACGCATAACAGTGACACGCCTACAAGATACCAGCCTAATAGCCAGTAATTCCTATTTCACATGCTAATGTTGGCTAACTTGGTTATTGCTAAGATCCAAAATTATGATTTCGATAATCCGAGCCACCAGCATGTGTATCCGTGGGACACGGCACAGATTCAAATCCATCCGACATTTCTTCGGTTTCAATGACGGTGCAGCCCTACCCAACCCGTCTACCTCTAACCTGTACTAGCGTCGTTTTCTTGTCGTTGCGCATTTCAGTTTTTTATTTATTTTATAATTTTACATTTTGATCAATAAATGTTATAATATTTTATAACTTGGTTATTTCCGTCGCCTATTATTTTGGAGATAATTAAAAGTTGTACGTGCTTTGTTTACTACTCAATTTAATTAACAATTTCTTTATAACGAAGACAAAATGAAAACAATAAGTTACGGATAAAAGCACAAACGTATTTTACTGGCATTAAAAATTTGACAGTCGTTTATAAAGTTTTTATTTATTTACAGTTAAAAATAGCGAGTTTCCTTTAAAACTTTAATGTCCGTCAGTAGGTTTATTTCACCAAGTCACATAGTAGCAGCGTCGCAGCCAAAAAGGCGTTTTACTGTTATTACAGAAACAGATTTTCACAAGAATTGTCATTATCTCTAAAACAAGATCGATTGCAGAAAACTTTGTATGACATTTTAGTCTCCAAATGCGGTTAAGAATACACCTTGATAATCTGTCGGGTTTTACCAGCCCACGGTGTAGATATATTCAAGCAAATTAATAAATAATTAGCCTGTTTCTGAAAACCACCAAAATCAAACGTTTTTACCACTCGTCAGTGCATAATATATCTAACTCAAACTTCGCAAATAAACTAAAGCCCTCAATATAAAATAGTTAACAGGATTCTCTTTAAGCGTACCTCTCAGGGTTGCCAATAATTACCAACTGTTTCTACAAACCGACCAACATTACTTTACCGTCCCCATAACTGTCTAGAACCCTATGTGTTAAATTTTAGGGTTTAAAATTGCGGTTACCCTTTTTAATTGTCTGTAAATATAAACGAGTTGCCGTGTAATGAGAAGCCGTCCGTCTCATCCATCAGTGGATGCCAATTACAAACGATCACGCGTTAGACCGCGTTGCCAACCCTATTCGGGTTTTTTAG
The DNA here is from genome assembly GCF_947568885.1 of Cydia strobilella. Lineage (NCBI taxonomy): Eukaryota > Metazoa > Arthropoda > Insecta > Lepidoptera > Tortricidae > Cydia > Cydia strobilella. The sequence goes on from NC_086054.1 coordinate 14,618,780, forward strand.
AAGCGTGTGAAAACCGAAATTAATTATTATCCCAGTTTGTGTCACGAAGCCGTTTTAGGCTTAGTTTTTGTTAGGTATTTTCTATTTTCTATCTGAATTAGGTGAAATTAGAAATTAGTTCGTGACAGAAACGTGCACGGTAACTAGCTGTAAGACATGCGATTTCCAAATCGAGAGGCCGTTTTCGCACCCCGGCTCGTAGCAATAAACTTAAAACTTCATTTGATATTTACGAGTAGCTCTTAGGTAAAAGAAAACATTGTGATAAAATCTAACATTGCAATTTATACCAATTAACTGGAAAAAAATGGGGAAAGCATTTGCCCAGCAAACCTATAGAATCAGTAATTTCCTAATATTATACAATAATAGCCCAATCCCTCCCTCTCGTGCATGAGAGGAGGCCTGTGCCCAGAAGTGGGACGTATTTAGGCTGAAATATTATTATTATTGTTGTATAATATTATTATACATTAATAACAACAAGGAGTAGTTGGTCTGGAAGGTGACAGTTTCTATTATATCAATGTCTTAGCCAATTCTTGGGATTATTTTGGACCGTGGGCTACTATAGGAATAGGATCATAGGATGTTTTCGGGAAAGCGCTATGATGAGAAAAAAAAATCGTGATATTCGATCATAAGAGCGACAATTTCAAAGGCAATAAACCAGTCTTTATACCGATTAATGGGTGATTTAACCCACAATAAAACACATAATTCTAAACTGATAATGCCAATTTCGTAAATCACAGATTGATTGCGGGTTTCCACATCTAATAAAAATTGTAAATAAAAGGAAATTCCTTGTAAGAAATTCCCTTGCACAATCGTTCTTGTTATAAAATAGAAATGACTGGGCAATTATTGCGTCGGGCCGACAATGAAAGTGGTCGGGATTTCTTAGATTCCTAGTACTAAGAACAACTTGAGTGACCTTTGATAGATTCTATTGGGTAGGAAATAGGGTTTATTTTAAGTCATTTAATTGAGTTCTCGATGGTGCGCCGGTTTGCGTAATGAGAGAGAAAAAGTCACTTTGCGGTTGATTAGTTTCCTACATTGTTTGTAAAAGGGACAAATGTGTATGACAGTGCAATATTAAAATAGTTCTCTAATAATTTCCAACACCATTAATTTTTTGCTAGATCTCAGAGACCCAGCACAGACCTACCTTTGTCTTAAACATCTCCACAATGACAGGTAAAAAAAATTAAGCGTTGTTGTTTCAATAAATGTTATTGAAACAATGTTATGTTATTAAAGTAGGTACCTACTTACATACATTAAAATCTTATTAACATAGCTATAAATATAAGTATTGAAAGGAATGCACTTTCCTTAGGACTGTGCCCAGAAGAGGGATAAAAAAAGCCATTAAGTATTTAAAAAAACCTTTTCACGGTTTTTCACATTACTTAGTCATTATTTATTTTCATCATAAAACCATCCAGTGACAAAATTTTAACTTTTTGGCCTACACATTTTTTAATACAAGCATTAATTTGATGTATAGGTGTGTACTTACATATTCTGTAGGTACAAAACATTTCTCTCTAACACTCAACACCAAATTATGCTAAAATAACAATGTCGAACAAGAGTTCTCACGTACAAAACCTAATATATATTACAATGCACCTTTGACCAGACCAGTTTAGGTCTGATCCGCGATCCCATATATTTGTAAAGAATTAAGTGGTCAAGTTACATTGGATGAACTCAACGACGAGATATTTGTGAATGGGTAGGCAGGTCATATATCACAATGGGACTGTGGACATAACTCTTTATTGAGTCGACATTAGGATGTCACCATATTGTTTAGGGATAAGGAAGTGGTCATACGATCATTGTGTTTGTGGGGACGTAAGCGGTTTTTACGAGTATATCGTTTTTGAAGTGGGTACGTGAACTTCTGCACTAATTAACATGACAAATATGCTTTATAGTGAACATACCGCTACCCAGTATATTATCTCTTGTAACCCAATATTTGCTTTGTATACGTAGTAGGTAGTATCTTATTCATCATTATCAACTTCATGCAGAACACTACTTCCAGAAAACGTGTATCATTATTATAAAGGCATTGTTCATGGAATCCCATCAGAATCTGTTCCTCCATTTTTTAGATCATGGCCAGTTCGTTGGTCCACATTTTGGTCGGTAAACTCCCTTATTGTTATCATCATCACCTACCTATAATACATTCTACCGTTGGGCACAAGGCTGCTCTTATTATACTAACCCACTAGAAAATTTAGAATAATATAATACACACTTAACTTTGAATTTCTTCGCAGATGTTTTACTTTACCGAAAAGCAACTGATGTATATCAAATAATACTTCTTACCCCCAAGACAGGAGTTTGAACTCACGGTTAGGTTTGACTCGCTGTTTCTATATCACTATGTCCACATCCGACGACCCTGAACCGAGGTCGCAAGTCATCACATACGGCGTTATTCACCTGAATTTTATCTCAATTGTAATCTTGTTAAGCGCCTGTGTTAATGCCGTACAAGATATATCACTCTATACATTCAATTTCAACATGCCGATTTACTAGGTGCCACCAGAGAAGTAAATAAAGAAGACTGACAGCCCCCATATAACGCCGTGAGAATCGTCAATGTTGTAGATGACATTTTAATTTTACATTTTAGTTTTTTTGCGTATGAAAACTGCACCCTAAATAATGCTATTTATAATTTTTAAACGTACAATTGGACTTGACTGACCACAGCTATAGTCACAAAAGTAGTTTAAAGCGTTAATGACGCATTTTGAGCCCTTAGAACAGGTTTTTAAATCTTAAAACTAGATGGCGTCATTCTTCTTCCCGCTAGACCTGTTCCTATTTACCTTCCTTGTCCTCAATTTCCATCTAGCGCGGTCTTGAATAAAATAGAAATGAGCTTCTTTTAGGTCTTCTTCAACCATCGTCCACCAGGTGGTAGGTGATCTGCCTGAGTTGCGTATAGTGGTTGGCAGTTTTAGGGCAGGCTTCAGGGTCTTCTGAACGCCTTTGGACGTGACCATACCATCTTATAAGTTTCTCCTTGACCTTTTCGTCATTAATCCTTTAAAGCGCAAAATAGCCAAGGGTTCAAGACTCCTTGGCGCTCAATGATTTTGGTTAGATAAAAATGCAAAACGAGGGTCAATAGTTATGATATGTATGACCTGCATGGCGAATTAAAGGGTTAAATAAGAAAATGTCAAAAAAAGCTTTTATTATAAGTTTGTGCCAGAAAGGGAGAATTTTACGTGTAGAAGTCATAAAAGCAGTAGGTGACAGGTTTTATACGTAGAAATAAAGCCCAAGAAGAAAACAAATAAAAAAAACACGCGCGAGTTATATGGACGTTGTACGTCTTGAATATTTACTAGTTTCTGGTACCATCCTCACTGTTTATTGACAATTAATAAACCTTATTTTAAAGAAAATAAGATCTAATGATGGTCAAATTACAGTGTTTTTAATACGAGATGAACGTGATGGAATTATATATAGTATGCAGACGTTGTGTTGATGGATCAATTAAAATTTATAATCGTTGGTTAGAGTTGTTTACGGTATTGAATGTATGGTCATTTTGTAATCGATGAAACTGTAATAAATTGAATTAAAGGTCCATATTTTTTAGAAAGAATGTTCATTGTCTTAAAGTATCTGTAATACTCTTAAAGTATCCCACAGACGTGTCGACATAACATCTCAAATATTCTTGTCCTATACGGTGTATCTACTTAAAAATTCGTCAGAAAGTTAAGGCACAGCGTAATGGATATGGACACCCTGTCATCCTGTATAGTATGTTTCTGGATATGCACTGTACCTGCGGCAGTAGCCGGTGAGGGTCAATCGTTGATATAAAAGGCCTATCGAAATTTAAATAATACAATATACGGCAATAAATATTTATAAAAATTTTCGTAGCATGAGTCATCTGACATGTATGCATGTGTCGTCCCCGCGCCTCAGTCCGCGCGTCCGCGGGCTTAGCACGGTAGCATTTTTATCACCTGTCACCATGTCTGTCACGTTCTAACAAGTAGGTTAGTGCGAGTGACAGGCATAGTGACAGGTGATAAAAATGCAACCATGCTGACACCGCAGTACATTATTCTTTTCGTATGGCGTTTGTCGATGTACTATTGACACCTTGGATAAGCCCTCTGAGTGACATTCGTTGATGAAAACTCCAAATGGAACTTAAATAATGTACGAAACGATCACTTTTCATTAAATCTGTATGCTAGATCCCTTCTTCTTTGCCTGGCCCTTTCCCATTTTATTTGGGGTCGGCCCTCCGTATCATGCGTCTCCAGGCAGCTCGGTCCTGGGTCGTCTCCTTGTTCACTTGGGCTTCTTTGAGGTTCTTATCTACTACGGACATCCATGTGATTCGGGGTCTTCCTCGTCCTCGGGGTTTAGTTTCAATATCTAGCACTTTCCTGGTCATGTGTGCTAGATCCCTATACATCTTTATTTGTGGTATTTTCTATAAAAAGGGACCTTATTGTCGATGGCGCTTACGCCATTATTAACGATGCTCCGATATAAATACAATGCCGCGCGGGGCTATGCGGCGCAAGCGCCATCGACAATAAGGTCCCTTTTCATAGAAAATGCCCCATTTTTGAATGGCGTTTGTCTTCAGTTTCAATCGGAATAATGGTTTTAGGATCTCATCTATCTGGATCCAGTGAGTGCAAACGTTCAAGTTAATAAACAAGCCCAAATGCGGATAGTTCAACAAAATTGGCTCAGCTAGAAGATGTTCATGTCAACTTTAGCCAGTCTTTCATATGTTAGTCGTCGGAGCTTATCTTATGGTTTTCGGGGGCCCTTGCATAGGGATCTTTTGTGCAGTTACCCCCTAAGAAAGATCCTTCCGCTACTCAAGAGCTTTTCCCACCATCTCCATATGCCGGATGTAATGATGGAGCTCATGGGTATCGTTTTGAATTCCTTTGGTTCCAGATAGCGTGTTCCAAAGTCCTTCATTCTTTGTCTGGCGTGGGCGTGACATTCACACATAAGGTGTTCTACTGTCTCTTCCTCTTCGCCACACATAGTCGTGGGATTTAATTATACGCGATTAATACAAATTTGGCAAGTAATAAAGCTACAAAGGTATTAAATATTGTCGTCGGTTACCGCGATAGTTACTCATGAAATAAAACTATGAAAGCGGACTATATCGCGTATATTGAATTTTTAACATCCCGAGTCACCCGTTGACCACGAACGCTGTAAAGGGTTCGAATCTTCGGGATGTATTATAAATTCAATATACGCGATATAATCCGTTTTTATAGTTTTATTTTACAAATGTATTATTTTCTGAACTGTACTTACCAAGTATGAACGTATAATCACCGTATCAAGCATCGAAAGTACAGTTCATCGTTATCTCAGGTCAAACATAATTACTAGGTAACCTACACGCGAAAAGCAGAGTCACGTGTTAATCACGCCAACCATTTATCATTGCCGCACCTAGACACAAGTACACTCAAGAGCAGTTAAAGGGTCACTTTTGTACGGAAATCCCTATTAATAATATTTAAATGCAAAAGTAACTCTGTTTGCTTCTCTGTCCGTACTCTATGTTACCTCTTCACACTTAAACTGCTGACCCGATTGAGATGAAATTTATTGGTAAATATGGAAGTAGTTTGAAGCCCGGGGGAGAACATAAGGTAGTTTTTATCAATCATCATCATTATTCAACACAGACGAAGTCGCGGGCAGAAGCTAGTTTACTTAGAAAATGACCCGTGCTCATTGCTCTTTAAGTGTATATATAGGTCCATATATGTAGGTCTTATGGTGTTCATATGTAAATAGGGTGAGATAGTTGTTAGTGACTGAAAATGGAAAATTTATTCAAATTGGATGTCCAGGCATCAAGCCTGGAGCACGATTCAGATTTAAAAAATTGATACGGTTTTGAACTGGGTTTGATACGACCTTAACAAAAGTTTTTGTGATTGGAGCGCATCTCACGCATGAATTTAACTTCATTTCGCATGCACATCAGCGTAAGCGATCTTCAAGGTCGTATCGAAAACAGTTCAAACTAAGTTGTTGATTCTGCATCGGGCTCGTAATCCATAATAACCAAAGTGACATTAGATAATGGGTTGTTGGAAGTGACATTAGAATGAATGAGTTTTTGAATGTTAGTGACGATTGTTTTGCGTGAAAAATATGTCTGATCTGAGTCTTGCCTAAATAATAATTATAAATAAACAAAAAATAACAGTATGTACCAAAAATAATACATATTGTTTTTTTAACCTATGACCTCCACATTAGGCTAGGCCTGTCCTGTGGAGTTAGTTGAAACAATTCCAATTTTTAATTTACGTCTTCCTACGCTGCAGTTTTGGCATTGTATAAGTTTAGTAATACCTATAGCTTAAAGTATTAAATAAAAATAAAAGCTTAATCTATTTATATTTTTTTTCTTATGAAAAATCACAATTTAAGTCTAGTAAAGTAATTACATCAAGGCATATTGTTACTATTTAATTGTAAACAGCAGGTGTGTGTGTGTTGTGTTATTGTGTGTGTGGTGTTTGTGTGTGTTGAATTGAGCGATATAAAAGGATACGTTTTCCTGTAGGTAATAAGAAAGAGAATATAGTTTTTTATAGGTTATCTGAGAGAATATAGGTTTTTAGCATCTGCCTGATTTTTGCTTTTAAAATTGTAAAATAAAGTTGTGATTGGGCATTAAAAGTTTAGATTGGCTGAAATAAAATTGTGTACCTAAGTCAAAAGTGTTATATGGATGTATAAAGGCCGATAGGTGCCAGATGCGTATACAGTCTCCTGCTACCTGCCTATAGGTACGCGCGTGCTACAAATAACGATGTGGCACACAACATACAATTTCAAACATTACCAACCAAAAAATTGCGCTGCCTTACGCATGTGGTGGAGCATTCCACCGGCTGTCCCGTACAGACGCATTTTATTTCCTGTGTTGCGACTTTTTTTTCGGCGTTTAAAGCAGATGATAATTTTTCTGTGCATATTTTTAACCATTTGTCACAGAAAAGGAAATTTATACCTGCAAATCCTGAGAAAATTCGCGTTCGTACGGGACAACGGTAGACAACTTCGTGGAATGCTCCTGGTACGTTTCGACTTCGACTTTACACTGCCAAAGTTCAAGGCAATTTAAAAATATTCATAACGATAGGTATGCAATTGGCAGTCGCTTTCGTAAAAACTAGTGCCTACGCCAATTCTTGGGATTAGTTGCCAAGCGGACCCCAAAATGCCGGGACAACGCGAGGAAGATGATGATGAGGTATGCAATTGCAGTTATGTAATAATTTTTCCTTTACATTTTTTTGCGATTTGGGATTTGAACCTACGACCTCCCGTTCGGAATCCGTACTCACCGCTGGCGGCTTGGCAGAAAGTAGAGAATGCTCTTATACATAACATTCAAACATAAATATAGGTACTTCATTTAAATAGACCATTTGTCCAATACAGTTTCCGCCATTCCAAGATTTGTGTCCATTGTCACACAAATCCACCCCAACGATTACCGCAAACAATCCAAAGCATTATTCAAGCGATCTGTCAACGGCTTAATGGCACTGAAACATTTTCCCAACAAAAAAAGAGGAAACACACATCCAAAGTATCCAAACACACCACTTCCGTAAAAAAAAAACAAAAGTAAGGGAAAGATTTCTTGTCAAATACGAGCCTTTGACTTACTATGCCGGCACTTTAAAAATCCAACTCTATTGTATAGGTGCTAAGGTTGAAATTGGATTGAAAGTGAGATGGCGCTTGAGATGTTTTAGCTTAAATAGTAGGGTAAAGGAAACCATTATTTTCGGAGGGTTATTCCGGCATTTGTATCGTGGAATTTGAAGAAGTTCGACAGTTTGTTTTCGAGTGCATTTCGTCATTAATCAATGTTTTGTTCGCCCGTTTTATTATTTCTCCGCGTTTTACCTGTTTTCCCTCGGTGTTCCCTTTGACAGTTAGCTTGTAATTGATTGTGGAATACTGTTACTTTTCTTGTTGTTGGAGTTATTTTGGTGATTTATTTGTTCTGCTATTTGGGTTATGGATTATGAAAGAGTTAGAGACAAACTTAGTAAATATTATTCATTTTGTTTTTATTTGATAATGATAAGTATCATATATTCAGAAAACGTGGAGCGAGATTTGCACTGAACTGTACAACTAGTGTAAATTTCATTCTAAAGCGTGACGTGACGTATTTTGTATGGGATTTTGAGTTTCCAAAACGTCCCGCTTAGCGCGCTGTTCAAAATCCCATACAAAAATAGACATAACGCAAACGCGAAGCTCGTCACGCTTTCGAATGACATGTATACTAAGGGTTCTGTCAATATTTTAATTACGTGGTGGGACTCGCTGGTATTGAGTGATTTCCTATATCCGTCAACTTTTTACCTATAAAAATATGGGTAATAAAAAGTGGACGTGAATCGCGAGATTCTATCAGTCTATTTGACATAATAGGGTATTTGACTACTATACTAGTCAAATCAGTTTCTTTTTTCGAACTGTCAAAACGACTTTGCTACTATGGAATTTATATGAAACACTAGCATGTGACGTCACAATCAAATTACCTACTGTTTATAGTTTTATACGAGTTTTAAAATATAAATTATGTCTAAAAATAACTGCTGTCTACGTTTTTCTATTAATCTTCTGGTGCTTTATTTCATGCATGGTGTAAAATAATTTATTTTAAATACAGTCAAATACCCTATTTATTAAGAAATTCCTTAACGTACAAAAGGGCATACTTTGTATAACAAATAAATGTTAATCTATGTATATATAGATAAAGACTAACCTGTAGTATCCAAAATTCAGGGAAGCGAAGTTATTACATAGCAGCGTAGTAGTCCGCTGGTATTGAGTGATTTTCTATATCCGCCCGCTTTCCTTTATGCCCGTGCAATTTTATCCGGCACTGACGTTATGAAGCTGCAGGACGGACTAACATGGATATCCTCTGAAGATCAAAATTAACTAATCAGATTTTTCTAGGTCCATGGGGTCCCAGCGCGCACAAGTTGTTTGTAGAAATGGCGAAGCGTCAGGTTGACGTAAGTGGTGATCGAAGAGCTGGCGGCTTCCTCGCACAACGTATCAGCATTGCGATACAGCGAGGAAATTTAATGCCACCAGCATCCGTGCCTCAAGGGCCTATTTTAGATTTAAGCTAGTTATTAATTACGTGTACGTAGTACAACTGTATATATCTTGAAAGTAAATAAATATTTCAATTATCAGATTTTTGAATTTCAAATTTAATAGATTGCCTCGTAAGCCTTATTATGCGTGGCCATTGTTACATTTAAGAAAGCATTGTAGGAAATGTACAGTAGCATACCTGTTTCCCGTTGCATGCAGCATCCTGCAATGCTGCACAGCATTGCAATCGGAATGTTATCGTAATGGAAATAAAAAAAAATAGAGAAAAAGAAGGGAGAATTTCGTCCAACACTAAGTAAGATAAAGAAGAAACTAATTGTTTAAGAAATTTTAGTTTTATTCATAGCTTACTTTGGCTGAATGTGTTTATATGTATAATGTTTTTGTGTTTTTATAAAAAAAAATCGGTTTCGAAATAACGTTTATTCAGTACTAAGACATTTCTATACTCTAGTAATTAATTTAGGAGGCAAGAACTAAATATCTTTATTGGAAATTTATGCTTATGACTAGTATGAATGAATTATCAAATACAACACAACAATAAATTACTCTTACTCTAAACTATACTACCATATTAGAAACTAATACTAATAATAAGAAGTCACATTTAAAATAAATCCACACATTTCACATTTCACACACACACACACATTCGGAACTAAATTAGAAGTCACCAGCACGATGGAATGATCAGTTTAAGTAGATTGCAGCAGCGTGAGAAATATTATAAGGATCATGATTGGCTAGAATCGACGGAAAGACAAAATTTATGCTTGAGCGACGCTTTACCAAACCAAGAGACACGTTTAATAGTGAAATAGAGATACGTTGTATATGGTCGACCTTCACCGATACGTCTGAAGGATGAAACTTATATTTTATGAAAGAAAATATGTTCCTGAAACTATAAATAGGGTTGCCTAAAGAAATATGCTGGTCAAAGCTATTTTTAATTAATTAAAAAAAAATGTTTTTTTTTTTTTAATTTAAAACCCCCACTTCACTTCACTTATAAACCCCCATTCAGGGGAAATATATATTTTAAATTAAGGTAGTGAGTAATAAAAATAGTTTTAGTATAAATAACCTAGCTTTTAACAAACTAACAAATTTGGAACACCGTATCTGAATAAAGAAATTATTTATTTATTATTATGTTAATGTGATATTTGTAGAAACTTGTTGAGCCTATTTTAAGAGGCCATAATACTGGCAGTAGATGGAACCCTGTCAAATTTATATTTGTATAGCAACGGTTCTAGAATTGTTTGTTTACTTTTAGATACGTCAGTCGGTCAATAACAGCCCTCATGTAGTGAATAAATTTCGAGTAGGGTAGGTTGGTATAACGCTGCGCGGTCGATAAGAATGCGCATACGTCTTAACTCAGATGCAAAGCGAAGTTCGCAGCTAACTTCAGTGTTGTTTTGAAGTGTAATGGCGCCTGTTGTTGCTCCCGGAATTTATTTAGTTTGTTGTGAAAATACGACACACCAGGTGAGTTTTAAGTTTTTACCACGTTTTGATCTTATTTTTCTTCAATTTGGATATATTGTCATTAAGTAGGTTTACGTAAATTAAAAGTTGAGACCTTGAGTTTGCTTCGCGGAAACATCGACGAGTTTGATGGAGCGACGTTAGTTCGGGTGATTCGACATAGATGGCGTTACGTGGATGTTTTAGTGAAAGTGGACGACGGGTTTAAAACTGCGCAGTGTACCACCGTATAAAGCTGCGCGCGCACTTGTACACGGCCGGTGTAAAGCTGCGCGCGCAGTTTTACCCATCATTTTAAAGCTTTTGTGTTTTATTTGAATATGTCGTGAAAATTTTGAATAATAACGGGATATTTACCATGTGTATAACTGTTGAAGACCATGTTAGCTTAAAATCGTATATTTGTCGTGAAATATCAATATTTACGACTATTTCTTTTTACAGTATGACATCACGGAGAAAAAGAACAACAGAACGTGCTATTTGCCCCCCAGATATTATAGAAGCAGCACGTAAGCGTATTACAGATGGTGAAAGCAAAAGATCTGTGGCAAAAGATCTTGGTATGGCGGAGTCGACTTTACGTCTGAGATTAGGCAGGTCACATTCAGTAACCAGTCTTGGAAGGTACAAGTGTACATTCACCAGACAAGTGGAAGACGAGTTTGTTGATTATTTAAAGACGATAGATAATATGTTTTTTGGAATGACTCGCAAAGATCTAAGACGATTGGCATTCGACTACGCGGAGAAAAATAATATTTTGCATCGTTTTAACCCTGAGACCAAAATGGCTGGGACAGAATGGTTTCGTGGCTTCATGCGTAGACATCCAGAAATGTCATTAAGGAAACCGACTTCTACCAGTGTTGCTCGTGCCATGGGATTTAACATGCCTCAATGTGAAAGATTTTTTATAAATCTGTCTGCCTTGATGGATAGATATAATTTCTCTCCTAATGACATATATAATATGGATGAAACGGGCATATCTTCAGTGCCAAATAATCCTCCAAAAGTTATTACCACCAAAGGTAAAAAGGCTGTAAACAAAATTTCAAGTGGTGAAAGAGGTACTAATGTAACAGTAGTATCTGCAATGAGCGCCAGCGGGCATTTTGTTCCTCCAGCATTCATATTTGGACGAAAAAGGATGAAAGCCGAATTGCTCGACGATTCACCTCCTGGATCAATAGCAATGGTATCGGACACAAGTTATATTAACGCAGATTTATTTCTAGAGTGGCTATCACACTTCAAAGACCATTCAAAACCAACGAAGGAAAAACCTGTGCTGCTAATTCTTGATAACCACACTTCACACGCATCGATTTCAGCGATCGATTATTACCGGGAACATAATATTATAGCATTAACTCTGCCACCCCATAGTAGCCACAAGCTACAACCCCTAGATAGGGGGTTTCACGTTGCTTTAAAGCGATACTACGCTAATGAATGTGACAAGTGGCTAAGAAACAATCCTGGGAGAACTATAACTGTATTTCAAATGTGTAAAATCTTCACACCAGCTTATTTTAAAGCTGCGACCCCCGCATGCGCCGCTGAATGCTTTAAAACAACAGGGATATCGCCATATAATCCAGAGATCTTCACAGAAGCTGATTTTTTGGCTGCTTCAGTAACTGAAAGAGAAAACGAGGCTGATTTTCCTGGAGACAAAGAGACATGTCAAGCACAATCTGTTGACCCACCTATGCAACCGGAAACTGGCACATCTGCTTCACAAAAAACAACTGAAAATACACCTGTTTCAACATGTTCTCAGCAGGTTGTAAAAATATCTGATTTATCTCCTTTACCAAAGTCACAAGTGAAACGTTCATTTACACGAAAACATAAGCGATCGGAAGTAATTAGTAGCTCACCATACAAAAACGAAGTACAACGACAAATAGACGAAAAATTAAAGCCCGCAGTAAAGAAAATTAAGCTCGAACCAACTGTCAATACGTCTGGTAAAAGTATTGTTAAGCATAAGCCAAAAACAACCAAGAAAACTTTAAAGAAAGCAACACCAAAGTGTAAGAAAGTCAAAAAAACTTGGACGTGCCCGGGATGTGGTGAAATATATAAAGAGCCAATTATTGAAGACTGGATCAGGTGTATTGCTTGCGATGAGTGGTGGCATGAAAAATGCACAGCACATACAGGCGCAGATGCATTTACTTGTGACTTATGCCAATGATCGTAGCCTTTTTAGGTATCGCGCATTTTTACACCACCCGCGCATTCTTACATGTCTTGCTGCGCAGTTTTACACCACGGGTGGTGTAAGAACGCGCGTTTCCCATTTTTTAGTTTTGCTTTAATTACTCAAGATTGATTGATCTCATTAACACAGGGTGTTTAAAATTATATTACCTAATCATTTAAGAATTAAAATAATAAAAGTTGATTTCGTTCATACGGTTTCTTTTCATTTTCTAGCATCTCCAACCTTAAGTGCGCAGTCCTAGACCACCCTACCCTATTCACTTTCTTGATTTCACTATGCTATATATCTCTGCTAAATAGTGATAGGTTTATCCCCCACATTTTTTTCAAACACCGACTTGTCTGAACAACGAAATAATCATAATCATAATCATTTTATTCATAAAACCAATTTACATGTCAAAAAACTTAAAATTACAATACAGTTAAAATATAAATTGAGATAAAACTTAAAATTAATATCTAAACAATAAATATACAATTAGGTGTAACAAAAATAAAGAATAAAACGAAGAAAGAAAAAATATTCTTTGGTCGTATCCACGTTACCGAAAAATATGATCGGACATCATTTTCTTGGCTCTTTAGAGAAAATGCAGCTGACTGCCAGTCTGTAAGTTCCATTAATACATTTTTATTAATATCAAAGGAGCCTCTCTTTGAGGGTGCCCTATCAAGCAATTACAGGACGTCTTTTAATATGCCCCTAACAAGTAATTTATTAAAAACGTTGCTGACAGTTTATTTAAAATTAAATGATGAAGTGAGGATGGTAACATTGAATAGAAATAGTTGTAGTATAAGCACCGGAGTAGTTCAAAATGGGCATTTTCAAGTGTACCATTTACTTTTTTCCAAAAATCCATCAAGTTTTGGGTTATTTCTACTCAGAATCACGAGGACTATCGATTTAAAAAATTAAAAAATACGTTCCCAAACAATTTCAGTTTTGTAACGCATTTTCAAATACGTTTTGTATGGACCGTTACAAAACTGACACCCAAAATTTTTATGAAAAACTGGGGACACCTTTTTTCTTTGTCCCATTCAATAGTACTCGTGATTCTGAGTCTAAATAACCCAAAAGTTGATAGTTTTTCGAAAAATAGGAAATGGTAGGTACTATTTATTCTGAAAACCCCCAAATGCGAGTAGATTTTCCAGGACTGTCATAAGTTTTGAATTATAAATAAACCCAGGCAATATAATTATTTTATTATGTACAGTATAATACAATTTGCTTGTTAGTTAGTTCAGGATTTAGTTTAATTTAGGTTAAGCTTTTTGTAATAGTTTTAGATTATCTAGTTAATAAAGTTAGTTAGGGATCATGATTGTATATATACAAATAAGTACAAGTTCATTCTTTAACTTTGGTGAATCGATCTGTAATTCAATAAATAAATAAATTAGATATTTAGTAGTATAATGTACAAGTTTAATTTAAATACTTACATTATCTTAATGCCTAGTGTCTGATAACACAATATTTCACAATGTTTTAGTGTTATCTTTTCTTACAATATCTTACAACTAATGTAAAAGCGGGCGGAGCGGCGGAAAGCGCCGAAATTTTAAAACGTAATAAATATAAAAGCCTCGGTAGAGAGTATCATTTCGTTCCATTTGGAGTTGAAACTCTAGGTCCATGGGGTCCCAGCGCGCATAAGTTGTTTGCAGAAATCGCGAAGCGTCTGGTTGACGTAACTGGTGACCGAAGAGCTGGCGGCTTTCTCGCACAACGTATCAGCATTGCGATACAGCGGGGAAATGCCGCCAGCATCCTTGGTACAATGCCTCAAGGGCCTAATTTAGATTTAAGCTAGTTATTAATTTTTGATTGGTCAAGAAAGAGTAGAACAAGTGAAAGAGTTTGTGTATCTGGGAACATTATTCACTAGGAACGGTAAGCATGATAAAGATATTGAAAGGAGAGTGAGTGCTGGAAATCGCGTGAATGGGGCACTTAACGCTTTTATGAGCAGCCAGAAGGTGTCGCAAAAGGCACGGTTGGCTGTGCATAGAGGGGTGCTGGTGCCTACACTTATGTATGGTAGCGAAAGTTGGGTATGGCAGAAGAGGCATCAGAGCCAAGTGAATGCAGTAGAAATGAGAGCGTTGAGAAGTGTGTGTGGTGTGAGATTACAAGATAGAATTAGGAACAGTGTGATAAGGGAAAAGTGTGGACTGAGCGAAGATGTAGTGACAAAAATTGAGAAAGGTATGTTGAGATGGTTTGGACACGTGGAAAGAATGAGTGAAAGAAGGCTAACAAAGAGAGTGTATAAGGGAGAGGTAGAAACGGGAGTTGGAAGGGGCAGACCTCGGCGGACTTTCTCTGATCAGATCGGGGAAATCCTGAAGAAAGGCCAGGTCAAGAGCACCCTAAACCGGCGAGCGTGTATGAGGAATGTTATGAAAGTGAAGGAAGCGAAAGAGGTATGTCAGGATCGTAGCAAGTGGAAATCCGTGGTCTCTGCCTACCCCTCCGGGAAATAGGCGTGATTATATGTATGTATGTATGTATGTATTAATTTCGTTTACGTAGTACCACTATATATATCTTGTATGTAAATAAATTTGTTACTAAGATTAAAATGACTTAGCATTATTTGATTGACCTAGTTTTTAAAAAATACTATAATATTCTGGATATAAAGAAAAAACGGACAAGTGCGAGTGAGACTCGCGCACCGAGGGTTCCGTACTTTTTAGTATTTGTTGTGATAGCGGCAACAGAAATACATCATCTGTGAAAATTTCAACATCCTAGCTATCACGGTTCATGAGATACAGCCTTGTGACAGACAGACGGACATTGGAGTCTTAGTAATAGGGTCCCGTTTTCACGCTTTGGGTACGGAACTCTAGAAAGAAAAATACGATATCTTAATGCGATTTTCGTTGCGACATTTAGTCGTTCGAATGAAATCATTGAAGTACTCTGTAGTAAGGAAATGTATCGTATATTGCATGAACAGTCTCAATGGAGCAAGTGGTCTCAACTTTCTGTCATTACTATAAAAGTGGCCATGCCTGGAGAGCCATAAATTGACAAACCGACTCCAATAGGGTTCCAATTTAACACGACACCGAGTGACACCAATTATTTCTATTTTGAAAAGAAATTTGCCTTGGAAAATGTATTTGTAATTTAAACTTTGAAGTATCAAAACGAGCTATGTGAAAGTTAAACGATCGTTTTTTTTTATAAGTTTGTTTCTAGATGGTATATATATATATGTTACATTTTTTATAAAAATATAGCACACAAAGTATCCATTCTTAACCTGATTTGGGATTGTTAATTTTGATAATTTTAAGAAATGTCTACCTACCTACTTAATAATTGCGATTTTTATATGTAGTAAAGCGTACAATTTTTTTTCAAATTTTTATATTAAAGGAAAAAATGGAAAAAGTTACACTTCCGGCAGGATTTGAACCCGCAACCTCCGCAACCCGTGCGTTGCTCTTAACCAATTGAGCTACGGAAGCCTACCAGAACCTTGCAAATCTTTCCATTCCTTCCCTTATGTATACACGCCTTTGGGGTGGCGTTTTCCTTTAATATAAAAATTTGGAATATCGCTCGCAGACGTATCTGCATGTTAAAAAATTTTTTTTTTTTTTCGTTGCAGTTAAGACTTACTTGTTTTAGTTACTCGCGCGACATGTTTCGGAGAGCCTAGGTCTCCTTTCTCAGCGAACAGCGTTCACGACGACCGTGTGTTGCGTAAACAAGTTGCGTTTAAATTAAGCATTATAAACAATTTTAAATACGTCACTATTTAAAGATAATTAGAGCGTAAGAGCGGTAATAATAACGGCGATCTAACATAAGCCAAGTGGCCGACTAATTAATCATTTACTCTTTTTTTTGTGTAGAACTTCTGACTAAAGAAATAAAAATCAAAGCTTCTACAATCTAAATTAGCGTTGCTCATAACCAACGTAAAATTTAAGACTAGGACAACTAAACTAAATAGGCAGCTACCAAACTTTCCTATCACATTACTGATCTCAAATTTATGGTCGCACACGGTAATTAACACTGGCATGACAATAAAACCTCGAAAAGGCAGGAAAGAGCAGAACTACTGGAGATAATGATCTGTTCAACCATAGTTCTGAAGACAAGGCTGTAATGTGAGATGGTTTATGCTTTGTTGGCGGGACATACGGCCGGGATGTGCGGCCTGCAAAGTGTTCTGTTTAATTCTGTTTAGCTTTTTGTGTCTCTGTTTGTAATTTACTGTAAGTTAGGTCAGTTGGGGTAATAGAAACATGACTTATTTTTCTCCGGACAAAAGAAACAGTATGTGAATTTCCTACAAGTTTTCTCTTGGCCCAGTGTCTCTCTTAACTCATCTAACCTTTTACACTTAGACGCGTTTTTAGCGCCTGTCGTATCATGCGTCACTTTCGGCATTACATACCTACTTTATAGAACGTGACAAACGATAAAGTTACGACCATAATAACGCCGCAGATCGTTGAACAACCTACAACAACTTTGCCATAAAATCCTGGTCCCAAAGCATATCAAGCGAAGACTCCTTAAGGCAAGTGTGAATATGTGGTCGTTCAGAGTTTTCAGACAAAACGTTGTTTAAAGGATTCTAGCAAATGTCTAATGCTTTAAAAAAAAAACATTTATTTCGGACGATAATACAATCCATATTTTGTTAGTTACAAATATACTTAAATTACTATGTTAGTACCTAAATTAAGATGTTGGGAGGTCCAGTGCCTAATAAGTGCACTGGACCTCTCTGCCACGACGGCCAGGAGACTGTGGTGGCTGTCGAGCACCCTTCGGAGCGTCGCGTGGAAACCATCCACATGCGCGTCGGCGAACATGCCCGACGCGCTGCAGAATCGCGGCAGCCTCAACAGTACCCTGAACGCGTCGTTGTACTGTACACGCATGGCATTCATAGAACGCTGCGTGTACCTCGTCCACAGGCTGCAGGCGTACAGCGAAGTACAGTACGCTCGAAAAAGTGTTATTGCGCTGTACACCTGCTGAACCTACGGGCGACCATATTAGCCCAAATAGCTAATGCGTTCAATGTCCGCGTCGTCACGCAAATCGTCAGTGATCAAGTTTTTGATCTAACCCAGAAGTCGGCAAAGTCACCCAAAAATTTACCCTTAGTGTTCCGTAAACGTTATTTGCAGATATAAACGTCGTATTTTCATAGGAACTTGAGTGGAACTTGACATCTATGGCGGAGCTTCCACGCACCGTCGCTTGCCAAGTCCATGCAGAGTTAGTACGTAGGGTTGTTAAAGATTTTTCTAGACAGTGTGTCCCCTCTCGACCGCAACCGCCTATAAATCCCTCCTTACACCATATTAATTAGGTTGTACAGTTAAAACATATTTAGGTAAATCCTGTTGCCTGTAGTAAAAAAACTTGAAAAAGTCTATAAAATTTGAAGCCTACCCTTTGGTTTATTCATGCTTCATTGAATTTTTATCATCGAAACAGGTGCTGTTTGGCTATCGCCTGTATTTATGTTTTTCGTGGCAGTATGTTCCATCTCTCCCAACACGTAACTCCACCACAACCGCCTATAAATCCCTTGATACTCCATATTAATTAGGTTGCGTGCGCCGGCTACCGTGTCCCGGAGATTTATAAGTGCCGGACCATTTAAATATGATGAAAAATCGTACATCGCGTGATGAATGATTGATTTTGGTTCTATGGGATGTTTGTTTGCATACGCCAATGATTATAGCAGATGCATAATGGGTAGTGATCCTTCCTGTGAGCCGATGGTCCTGGGTTCAAATCCTGGTAAGGGCATTTATTCAGTGATGATCACGAATATTTGTTCCTGAGTCATGGGTATTTTCTATGTATTTATATATTTGTCTAAGTACCCACAACACAAGCTTTATTGAGCTTACCGTGGGACTTAGTTCATTTGTGTAATAATGTCCAATAATATTTATTTATTAAAGTTTCGATTGGTATTTTCTAGCAACGACTGTTATGTTGGCTAAGCCCCCTGGGGTTTAATTCACAGCCAATATGGACATACCAAACAGTTGGCGTGATGTCAGGTTGTTCAGTTTAATGGCGTGTCGAGTTAGCGTAAGCTACAAGAAGAGACCGCTTAAAATATATGAGTTGCATACATTATTCGAAAACGCTGGTAGCCTAGCGGTAAGAGCGTGCGACTTGCAATCCGGAGGTCGCGGGTTCAAACCCCGGCTCATACCAATGAGTTTTTTGAAACTTAAGTACGAAATCTCATTTGATACTTACAAGTCGAATTTCGGTGAAGGAAAACATCGTAAGGAAACCGGACCCAATAAGGCCTAGTTTACCCTCTGGGTTAAAAGGTCAGATGGCAGTCGTTGTCGTAAAAACTAGTGCCTACGCCAATTCTAGGGATAAGTTGCCAAGCGGACCCTAGGCTCCCATGAGCCGTGGCAAAATGCCGAGACAACGCGAGGAAGATGATGATACATTATTCGAATTTGCAAGTTATATTGGCCAAGGTTCAAACGCCACAATACGCAATCCATTCTAAAAACAGAAGTATCGAGTTATAAAGATAAAAATAAAGAAAGTTTATTATTCAAGTAGGCATATGAACGCGCTTATGAGCGTCAAATAAAGCTACGCCGGCTCTAACCTTACACCTCTGCTCCGACAAGATTTAAATCCCCCCTCAATTGGAGGAGGGTATCCCAATATGGGACCGGCAACAAACTAGGCGAGACAAATCTTTTCAAAACAATACATGTTGTAATTAACATGCATTACGAGTAAATAAGAAAAAATACAATTGAAACAATTAAACACAATGTTGTACGATTTTTAGTGTGCTACAATGTTGATTTAAAATTTTCTACACATTTCATATGTACGTGGTGGTATAAAATTGTGTGTTCCAACCTCGCTTGTGCTGTATACTCGTACAGCAAGAGAAATCGTTATCCAAAAAATGCAATAAGATGACTAAAATCGGTCAGGATTTTTATCAGACACAGATGTTAAATTAAAACAAGAATCAACTCGCCTACGCGACAGAGATTAAAATTCCAATTTTCTCTCCCATGATCTAAGTTCTCAGTAAACAAGTTTACTGGTTCTATCTAATAGAAACAGATAGTGCATTACTTAGACATATACAATCAAAAACGGCCGCGGGCTCTTCGGTAGCAGTTTTACATCACGCGAACCTATTTAAATATGGTGGCTAGAGAGGACAGACTTGGCACTTCGTTTAAAATGCGCTTTCTTACAAGTTCTTGAACCTTTTAAATGGAAGCTCCATTAGCTGCACTTTAGATTGACAGGCTAGAGAGATTGCAATAGAGGGTGTGATTTGAGCAAGTTAATTTTACAGATTTTCTTCTTTGACTAATAATTAAATTACTTAAAAAGCTAATTTTCCTAATAACTTCTCTTTATATCACGCAAACCTATTCAAATATATTCAACATGGAGGACATTTAGTTACCCCTATTAAAAAGGGCGTGATTAATGTACTCTAGAGAAAATGAAACTGGTCACTTGTATGTAAATTCCTATACAGAATGTCTTATTGTTTGCATTCCTGTAGACGGTGTAATATCATATGCTCATTAAATAATGCCGATAACTAACTATAACTAACTATAACTTTTGGAGTTGAAACTCTAGGTCCATGGGGTTCCAGCGCGCATAAGTTGTTTGCAGAAATCGCGAAGCGTCTGGTTGACGTAACTGGTGACCGAAGAGCTGGCGGCTTTCTCGCACAACGTATCAGCATTGCGATACAGCGGGGAAATGCCGCCAGCATCCTTGGTACAATGCCTCAAGGGCCTATTTTAGATTTAAGCTAGTTATTAATTTCGTTTACGTAGTACCACTGTATATATCTTGTATGTAAATAAATGTTTGTTAAAAAATAATGCCGTAGGTGTTGTAACATGGTAGATTACTTAGAATGATAATATTAAATTCTAAAACGAAACTACTTCTGAAAATATTTTATTAAAAACTGTCAAAAAAAATTGTACTGCAATTTTTAATAAAAAAAGACCATTGTACTACTTTTATTAACAAAGTAAAAGGTCTGTTACCTCCGGACGGTGAATAAAGTGATGTACGCTAGATTGAAATTTATTGTATCCTGTATTTAAGATCGTTTAATAGCAGGTTTCTATTCCCTCATTGTTTTATTTCTTTATAAGCCAATCGCGTATCTCGGTTAAGTAGTTATTCTAGATACATAAACAATGTAGCGTCATGTTGGCTCCACACGTTACGCCATATGAATGGAGAAAATACGGTACCCGCTTAATACGACGTTTAATATGATTTCACGCTTAATACGCTATTTTACACTGGTTAGTACATCCTCCCGCTTAGGTAATAGTCCCTTCAATACTTTCTTAAGGTTGATCTGTGTAAGATGTCCCCTCCCCTATAATGAATTAATCATAATAATAATAAGCCCGCAGGGCAGCTTGTGGCGAGCTATTGGGGAGTAACGACCCCACGGTCCCGAGTGCTCCAGAGAGTTGATCAGGGTCTCCGTCTCCGGCGTGTCTTCGTCGGTCGGAGTGGAACCCCAAGGGGACCCGCAGGACTCTCGGCTCTGGCTTGCCTTAATTGGCCGTCCAGAGAGGAGTCGTTAGAGCTATATGCTCCAGGGGTGGAAGTGAAAGATGCATAAGACGCGAGTTGGTACAGTGGCTGTTAACAGCCACTTGGTAGAAAGCGGCGCACACCTCTCGACATCCCTGAGCCGCTCACACCGGTGCTGCTCCTGGTGTTTTTCGACATAAACTGCCGTATCTTTTTTTAACTTTAATTTAGAAGTTTTATTTTTTCACTGCTTCAAGGGACTGTAGACCTGTATATATGATATATGGTTTTAATTTAAACTTGATACTTCCACGCGTTCTTGAGATAAAGGGTCTTGACAGACAGGCAGACGGACGGACGGACAACAAAGTGATCCTATAAGGGTTCCGTTTTTCCGTTTGAGGTACGGAACCCTAAAAATTAAGTAATTCAGTTCTGTTAATAAATGTAGAAGCCCTTAAACCACATAGCTCCTCATTTATCGGCTTCGTTTCTAAAAATAAGTGACATTAACATACACAAGATATAATATCTTAAGAATATATGTGTGTAAGTGTTCTAAGTAAATTGTTGTATTCAAGTTAATACTTGAATACAATCCTACATTGTTGCAACAATTTACTTGGAACACTCTTACCCACATACATATATTGTAATGTTGAACATAGCACAAAGTACCTACTTACTATTTCCAGAGTTAGACTTTACAGTTAGAATCTCATCTAAACTTTAATGATGTCGGTATAACTTTGTAACTTTGATTCATAATATAACACAAACCAAGTACGTATTACTATGAATTATCATCTTCTCGTAATTCTGCGTAATGTGTAAGCCGCGTCACCGAATAAGCGTCACCTATAGCCAAAACGTTAGGTAGTTGAGTCGAAGCAATTAGTAGCAAACCTGTAGTTTTGTACCATAATGGCCGCAGCAAATCACTTCACGCCGCTCGGTGGGAACATTACTTATTTAAATTTAATCGTGCTATAACTTTGCGCTACTTTGGGATTCATTTAGAGACTATATAAATATATTGGTTTATTATTTTTTTAACTACTATACAAAGGTCACATGTTCATAGGAATTTAGATTAATATTTGTCATTCTGTTTTAAGGATTTCTTAAGAGTAGGTATCGAATTTTAGTGATTTATAGATACAATAAAGCATAAATGCAAACTATATTTAAATTAATATATTAAATCTAACTATAACTGTAAAATACCTGTGAATATCTCTCTGACTATAGAGATATTCAAAGGAGAAATGGTTTTATTATTGTTTAAATAACTATTTAAGGTCAGACGTGGTATAGTTTTAGATGATTTATTTAAATATTAGTCATAGTGATTTAAGATATTGTTATGAATATTTAATGTTAGGTATTTTATCGATACCATAAAGGATTGATACTAGCTAGGTCGTAGCCCCTACTATAAATGCGAAAATAACTCTGTCTGTTGCCTCTTAACGCTTGAACCAACTAATCTGATTGAGGTAGATACAACTTCGTATGGAGATAGTTAAAAGTCCGATGAAGGACATAGGAAAGTCTTATTAATCATCAGAAAAAAATGTCCGTAATAAACACACACACAAATGCCCTTACCAGGATTCGAACCAAGACCTCTTTCTTCATACACACTAGAGTCACTAGACAGTAAGCTGTTATCTGTTTCTGAACATGCATTAAAGGAACGTCGTCAATAAGTATATTATAACCTGTAAAATTAAAAAAAATTGAAACCCCCTACGCTGTATGCCAATAAAATCCATTTTATGCCAAAAATGCCTTACATCATTTTGGAGGAGGAGGAGACTTATAAAACTGATGGATCGATTTCTATCAAACATAGCTAGGAACCACCGCAAGAAAACACGCTTTCAGGTAAAAAAAACAGCAGCGAAATCGGTCAACACGCTGGAGAGCTACGATGCCAGAGACAGACAGACATAATTGGCGTCAAACATATAACACCCCTCTTTTTGCGTAGGGGGTGAATGAAAAGGGCTTTCTTTATCATCTTGTGTCTGCTCTCAGATAACATGTTTTTGTTAAGCGTCACAGCTAAACATTATTTTGTCTAATTTCAATTCAAAAACAAACTACCCAATTGGTAATAGACATACCAAACAAATAGACACCCCATCCCTACTGTGAAACACCATTAAATATCTCCATCGATAAAATCGGTATCTATTCGACGACAATCTCTCAGCGTGAATAATTACTCTCACGGTGCAAATGTATGGATATATACGTATATATTAAAATATATGCGAGTGTGGAGAGGTGTTTATGTTAATTAGAGTGGTTCATGCCACTGCTGCGCGAGAGTGGGGCCGGTGGCACTTGGCCGTTTAAACTACGGTTGGGTCTATTTTTTCACCGCCCGATCGCCTCCCATTCATTCAAGCTCCCTACGCCTCCCACTCTCACGTTAAAAAACTATTGTTACGAGACCAACCAATCAAGCTTATCAGGATGAAATCGCATGTTAGACTGAATAATGCCACATTGCCTATTAAGGCCTAGTCTCTGGTTGACGTCGATCGCTGCGTAAAACATCACGTTGTAGGTATAAAAATTTTGTTATCTTCCCACGTAATGTGAAGCTGTATACAGGCAGAGACTAAAGCATAGTATTATTTGACGTCCTAAGTACGCTGATTATTAAAACTGAGCAATATCACTGGCCCTGATCCTGGAACCTAGAAAGAAATAACTCAGCCTTAACTCAGTCTTACACCTTAATAAGCTTTATTTTTAGGTTAACCGTCAGTTAACCACCAGCCAGTACCACCGGCCCTGGTCAGGGTATCCTCGACCCCAAGACTAACGTCTCGCCCGGCGTCGCTCGCATTGTGCTTTATTTGTATTCGCTAATGTATACAATCTCTAATTACACGCAACGCCTCCAGCCGATAGCTAGGGTTGTCAATTGATAGAATATTTATGTTGTTTTGTTTCTAGCGGTAAGGTTGCCAGAGCTCATTTGAATAGTGTTAAAAATGGACATGTTTACCTTTCATATGTGGTCAAAATTAGTGGGTTCAATTCAAACATCGTTCTCGAAAAATGACTAGAAATTCGGTCAGGATCATTATCATACACAGACAGGTTATATTGTATTATATTAAACAAAACAAAACTATTCATTTAATACCTTGCCATTAAGAGT
Organism: Cydia strobilella; assembly: GCF_947568885.1. NCBI lineage: Eukaryota > Metazoa > Arthropoda > Insecta > Lepidoptera > Tortricidae > Cydia > Cydia strobilella. The sequence continues at coordinate 14,643,550 of NC_086054.1, forward strand.
TAAAAGTAAACAAATATTTTTTAAACGTTTACAGTTATAGATTATGTTCACATAAAACTTGGGAATAAAACTAGAACTGTAAATGTCATGACGCCAATGAGCCAAAATGCGACCAACGTTTTTCTCAACCCTATCTAGCCAGCCGTTAGAAGCGGGTTCCGTAGGTGTTTCCATCCCTAATTAGGGACCCGAGGTGTTGGAATCCCTGTTCGTTCTATTCTGGAACTGAACCTTTTGTTCAATTAAAACCCCCTCTAATTTGTTGAAAGAATAGACTCACGATTCCGTTGTACCACCATCAAAATTGTAAATTCACCCATAAGTCTATAGTTATAAGACTGAAATTTGAAACGAACGAAGGAGTAGGAAAGGTTGGTATTTAATCCTAATTTACAAAACATTTTGTCGCGACTCTAAGCTTGTTCAGCTAGTATGACTTTGACCTTAAAATCTGTTTTCACTACATATTTGTAATCCGATACTTATAGCTGGACCGGGGAAGAGCATTGCTGGTAGCTTAGCGATGAGGGCGTGACTTTCAATCCAATGGTTCCAGGTTCACCCCGGCTTGTACCAATGAGTTTTTCGGAATTCGTATACGAAATGTCATCTCATATCTACCAGTCGCTTTTCGGTGAAGGAAAACATCGTGAGGAAACACGGACTTTTCCCAAAAACAGGCTTGGTTTCGCCCTGGGGTGTAAGGGCAGCAGTCGCAATCGTTAAAACTGATGCCTGTGCCAATTCTTGGGATTAATTACCAAGTGGACCTCTGGCTCCCAAGAGCCGCGACCAAAATCCTGAACTACGCTAGGAATAAGAAGACCCGGGCCGGAGAATATCCGGGTAAAAACCTTTGGTGTGCTGGTCGAACCTCGGTTGTGCAGAGCAGAAAAAATCGTTTTCGAAAAAAATGAAAAAAGATGACTAAAGATTCGGTCAGGATCCTTTTCATACATAAACAAAGGGTTAAGTTAAAACTAGATGAAAGTATGTTTTTACCGACTTAGAACTCGGATGCGCTGACTCTAGCGATAACATGACAATAACATGGCCGCGCCATACTTCACGTAAAACTTGGCGGGACTATTATGCTCAATTTAGTAGACGATGTGATGTGATGGCACATTTTTTTTATACCATCAGCTATCATTAAAAATTCAAAACGTATCCGTCCTCATGTGGACATTGTTAAATCAATAAATATTATTGGACAATTTTACTACTTTGATGTGCGGACGAAAAACCGACACCGCGGCCATCCCATCGCCATCCCGCCGCGCCATAAGCCATCCGACACCACTAACCTAACTACACGCTGGCCCATCTCAGTAGGCTAGTATGATGGCCCATCGTGTAGGGGAGCCACAGGAGGTACTCATTTTGACATTGACATAGTAATTTATCTAATAAACATCAATAAAAGATGACCTCACCTAATACATAAATATACACTAACAATGCATCTATTTACTATAATTATCATCACACAACACTACGTCGACCAATCGTAATAATGATACTTTTAGTGAACAGTGCCACGAATTGTAATCACGCAGACGTGCGTGACGTTATTTTTTATGTTCTATTGTTTTTCAAATGACGCGCTGCCATTGGCCGAGAGAATCTAAGGAGGTGCCGGCCGCTTTGTGATTGGTGGATAGTTGAGTGCGAAAATGATGGCTGTTTAGATTGGTGTGACAAGATGTATTGTTGAATAAATTATTTTGTGTGGAACTGGTTTTTTAATTGTTTACCGTTAGTAATTATAATTTATTGGCACGATAGGCTACAACTTGTAACAAGTGATGCGCGAGAGTCGATGAAAGTATTTGAGGGGGAGAGACCTTGAGCTCGATTATTTCACAACTTTTTGCAGTGTTGATCTTATTTTGAAACCATTTTAAATATCGTTCATGGTGAGTTCATGCGAAATGAAGTGAAAGCCGTGCGTGACTTCAGCGTGAGATGCACGCCAATCCCCTAAGACGATCGTGAAGGTCGTGTCAAAACCAGTTCAAACCCGTAACAAGATGTTTAATCTGAATCGGATTCTAACTACTAATTAATTACAGGTTGGCGACTAAGTTTTATTACTTGTTACAATACCAACTAAACATTACTTACAGTGTAACTACTTAAATAAAATAAACAGTAAATCATGGAGTAGCGCTGCGTGCGCTACTTAGATGGTTTATCAGGTAACATTCTTGTAACATTTGTAATTGTAATTAGTTTTGTCTGATAATGATTTAATACATCGACGATTGAATGGTAATTCAGTTTGTCAGTAATTAATTTCTGAATTTAATGAAAATGAATATTACTTTTGCAGTGCCTTGATACAACATATTGATAGTATCTATACTATTTATTTAATATTTTGGTTCCAGATATTTTGTTCCAGATATTTTTTTTATTAGCCTATAAGACTGTTCCACTGCTGGACAAAAGCGCTGGAATAAATGCGATGATTTCTGATTTCTGAATTCTGAAAAGCCTCTGCTCTTTCCCACCATTTGGTCCTCTGTATTATTATAAATATTTACACCATATTTTTACACGAGGAATTCCAACAGCTGTAGCTAATCGATACGTTAAATCTATGAATAACAATACAGTTACTTACAGGAACCTACAAATTAAAATAATTTATTTTTCGTTTGCATTATTGCAAGTACACAGCATTAAATAAATAAACATTATAGGACAATCTTACACAACAAATTACGAAAGATCGGAATATAAAAATACACAAAAACAAACAACTAAAACTGTCTAGTTGTTTTTTGAAGTCGGTTCAAGAAGCTTACTAACGGATAGCTACAGGCAAATGTATAAGCTACTGGACTCATACATTGTTAGTGGCTGTACGTACCATTAAACGGCCATCAAGGGCGATGTCACGCTCCGAGAGGAAACTATTTGTAATATAAATAAAATAATTACAAGCGCTGGCCGAGTCGGATGCGGCATCACTCATGCGAAACGATTATGAGGTAGTGGGAATGAAATACAGTAGGTAAGTTTAGTTATTGAAAAAAAATGGTTTTTAACAGCTTATTAGATTAATTCTTATCTTATTTTAAAAGTTTATAATAAATATATGTCGGGAATCGTAGGCGTGTCATGATCCAAAGAACACATCATTCCTTCAATCGTGAACGACGAGAGCATTCAACGAAAGACGATATCAAACACAGTTTTCACTGGACAAGACTGATTACAATTAATTATAGGAGAAGAATAAAATCACAAAAAGAACGGACTAAACTTACTCGTAGCAAGTATGTTTTGCGAAAATGAAAGTGATAAATTGAAGAAGCAAATGCGCTTAAGCTTCACAAGACCACCCCTTTCGCATCTAATCCTTGATCCAGCCACCTAGCGGGGGTCTCTTAAGGTGTTGGTCGAGTCCTTCTCGGCTTTCACGAGGTCATGGGGGATGGTGACGTCGACTAGCACGGCCCGACGCTGCTATCGATCTATTTGCACTATGTCAGGCTTATTGGCTACAAAGTCTGTCAGCGATGACAGATCGATCCCAATAGAGCGTGGCACGACCATTTTCGAGAACTGGCGCAGGTGGGTACTAGTATTATTAGCAGTTCACGATTCACAACGTCGTACAAGAGAGCAAGTTGCTGGTGAATAATCCTAGCTACGAGATTATGTTTGTGCAAGTGCAAGTACTCGCCGTTAGCAAAATGGAAACAAACGGAAATAATATGCCTGAGAAACTTATTAGTTAGGTATTCTTTCGATGGGCCTACTGTATTTGTGTTCTAGGCGTAAAGGCAAGTCCAGAAACTTGCTGAGTGATCTCGCTACTAGATTCAGATAGTAGAATGAAGACGCATGCGTGCAATCACTCCGTAATGGTACAAGTGCAGGCGAGCATTAGTTTAATCGAATTGTTGGAAACCTTTAAGAAGATAATTACGTTTGTAATTACTGATCTTTATTGAGCGGAAGGCAAGCAAATGTAACTACTTGCGAATAGTAAAATAATAAAAGTTAGAGTTATGGTATAGATTATCAAACCTAAATTGCATCGTATCATGGGATTGATGGGATTCATGGGCGTATTCAACATTTAGGATTTAAAAGGGCTTAATTAGGGCACTATCAGTGAGAAGCAACATGTGATGTTGAAATAGACGACATATACTCGTACTAAAGAAAAAGTCGACGAGGCGGGAAATCGGGAATCGAACCCGCGTCTTCAGCTTACGCGGCTAATAACGTCCTGACCACCAAATGACCCTAAATTCTCTAGTACCTAGGTATGCATGCACTTTCAAGTCACGGCCTCTGGATCCAGAGGCCGTGAGTTCAAGTCTCACCCAAGGCAGTAATTTTTCCACTTTTAAATTTATTCTAAGCTTAATAGCATCGATCGCAGACGTTTCTGCTTGTTAAAAAATAATTTACCTGACTTTCTCCCTCAAAAACTCATTCTCTTCACCTACTCCTATAATTTTTGAACGTGTCTTTTTTATAACACTAAACAAGTATAAAATTATCCACATACCCCATTAATAATAATTATTGTTAAAGCAAAATTAATTACAGAATAGAAACCACGGAGCGAAAGGATCAGATAAAGTGTAAAATTGAATTGTCAATAATTGCACACTGTAAGGGTCACGGCTTGCCCTTTCCACTGCCAGTGATTTAGTGGTTTAGTGAGTGATAATAGTGATTCATATTAAAATTCATATTTTAGTTGTATTTTCGAATAACGGATTGTATAAAAATATCAACACCTTATTGAGCTTACTTTTTTATACCATATCGGTGGCAAACAAGGATATGGCACGCCTGATGGTAAGCAGTCACCGTAGCCTATGGACGCCTGCAACACCAGAGGTGTTACATGCGCGTTGCTGACTTATGTACTGTGGGACTAGATCGATCTGTGTAAATTAAAATTGTCCTATAACATTTTTTTTAAGGGGACAATACACTTTATTTACATACAAGATATACACAGTGGTACTACGTAAACGAAATAATAATATTTATTTATTTATTGTTAAAATATGACATTAGTTGAACAACCAACCTCATTTGTTTGACAAATTTTATGAGATTGGCAAATTCTTTCATAAAAAATAAATAAATAAAATAAAAATAAAAAAGCCCATTTATTCCTTAACCAAAGATTCAACTTAACTAAAAATTTTTACATATTAAGTTCAACAAAGTATTTAATAAATTTTTAAAATCTATCTATCTATAACTAACTATATTTATAATTTGGTTAGGACCCCTCACGGGTAAAGGCCTCCTCCAGCTCTTGCCATCTTTTCCTGTCTTGCGCAGTATTGGGCCAATCATTTTCTATGTCACGGAGTTCATCTGACCATCTGGCGTTTGGTCTGCCGTGTCTTCTTTTGCCTTCAGGCCCTTTCCACAGCGTGGCCACTTTTGTCCATCTTTTGGCGTGCATTCTAGCTACATGGCCGGCCCATTTCCATTTGGACTTTAAGCTGTATTCTAATGCATCTATTATTCTAGTCTTTGCTCTAATATCACTATGTCTTATCTTATCCTTTAGTTTTATTTTCATAATATTGCGTTCGATAGCCCTTTGGCAACTTCTAATTTTTAATTTTGCTTCTTCGGTATATTTCCAAGTTTGGCTGCCGTATGTCATAGTTGGGAGTAGGCAAGAGTCTATTACTACCTTTTTCAATTTAAGTGGGAGACTACTTTTTAGAACTTCTTTCATGCTCCAAAACATGTTCCAAGTTTTCTTAATTCTTCGATCTATCTCTTCTAAGTTGTTTAATGGGTTGAAAGAAATTTGTTTGCCTAAGTACACGAAGCTTTTTACGTATTCAATTTCTGTGTTTTCTATGATGATCGGGGTTTCCTTGAAGTCTGTCATCAATTTTGTTTTTTGTAAGTTAAGTTCCAGGCCAATTTGTCTGCTAGCTGTACTTAGTGATGAGATCATATACTGCAGATTTCTAGCTGTTTCGGCCACCAGCACGATGTCGTCGGCGAAGCAGAGATGTGTAAGTTCCTGTAGTGACATTCTTATGCCTCTATTCTTCCATTGTAAGCTCTTAGTCGTTTGTTCTAGGACGATTACAAATAAGGTCGGAGATAGCGGGTCGCCCTGTCGTACCCCTCTCTCTATTTTTATTTCAGGGCCTTTCTTAATTCTTTCATACATATAGTAAATTCCTCAACATTGTCAACCATAATTAATGTCATTTACGGGTCTAACGTGATTAAATTTAAATAAACTTATACATAAGTACAAACTAAATATATTTAAAAAACCGGCCAAGTGCGAGTCGGACTCTCGCACCGAGGGTTCCGTACTTTTTAGTATTTGTTGTTATAGCGGCAACAGAAATACATCATCTGTGAAAATTTCAACTACCTAGCTGTCACGGTTCATGAGCTACAGCCTGGTGACAGACAGACAGACAGACGGACAGACGGACAGCGGAGTCTTAGTAATAGGGTACCGTTTTTACCCTTTGGGTACGGAACCCTAAAAACCTTACCAAAATTTACCAAATTTGCCTTTTTGACATTGTTAGGAATTCAATTATTATAACAGCTTTTCGGCAGAGTATCACTATTTTTCATGTAATAATGACACATAACGGGGAAGATTACTCTTTTATTCATATAAGCATAACTCAAGTCTACGTTAAAGTAATATAATGAAATGTAACGTTAATGTACTTAAAATTCATGATCGTATCAGATTTGTGCCAAGCGCTAGGCGACCGTTAAAGGTGGAGAATAAAAAACCGGACAAGTTCGAGTCGGACTCGCCCACCGAGGATTCCGTACTTTTTAGTATTTGTTGTTATAGCGGCAAAAGAAATACATCATCTGTGAAAATTTCACTAGACAGTTGAACTATCACGGTTGATGAGATACAGCCTGGTGACAGACAGACGGACAGACGGACAGACCGACAGACGGACTGACGGACAGACGGACAGAGGAGTCTTAGTAATAGGTTCCCGTTTTTACTCTTTGGATACGGAACCCTAATAAAAATGGGTTCTCCATTTGCGGTATTTAGGTAACTAGTATCTGACCATCACCAGATTGTATCTGACCGTCGTTAGATTTTATCTCCATGCAATACGGTCTATGAATGTTCAATTTAACTGTTCGTTGATGGTTAGTATTAGTACCAGTAGTTTGTTTCAGATTTGACGACAGCTATCTGGCAATTAGAAAATAGCCAAGCTTTGCTAGAAGCCTATAGTTTTCTCCCGCGATTTATCCGTGTAATAGACCCCGCGGTCTAGGTCAGGCTAGGCGCAAATTTCGTGGGTCATCGCATCCCGGGCGATAAAAGCGATAACTCGTAAAGTGGTTAAGGGCAATGTGTAATGATTGTCATGAACCCTCGTGGAGGTCAGCTGCCGCTGCGTTAGTTGAGGAACGGCCCCGGCCAACCACCCAAATAACGATAAAAAAATTTAGTCATCGCATCCCAATTGACACTTTGTCAGGTAATAATTAATATGCTATTGTGAATAAATAATATCGGCACCCGGCTGTACCGCGGTAGAACGACCGTCAGATGATGCCCTGAAGGCCGTAACGCAGAAACCTGATGGCAGCACTGCATCTATCACTAATTTAAATGCACCAAGTCCCTACTCCATTACCAAAGTGGTTTACTTTCATTTAATGTTTTTTTTTTTACCTTTAAATAGGGTGACTGCTATAGTTATTGGCTACTCTTAACAACTCAGAAAGAAACAAGGCAATAGAAGTCTTATTGTTAAGTGGCCAATTACTATGGAGTGGTCAATAACTAATAGCAGTCACCCTGTCATTATTTCACAAGTCTAATTTGATACTCTTAGTTCATCATCATCATGTCAGCCGATAGACGTCCACTGCTGGACATAGGCCTCCCCCAAGGCTCGCCACTCCGACCGATTCTGTGCCGCTCGCATCCACCGAATTCCCGCGACCTTCACCAGGTCGTCGCTCCATCTTATTGGAGGCCTACCGGCAGTTCGTTTTCGGGTACGCGGACGCCACTCCAGAACCTTCCGGCCCCACCGGCCATCATTTCTGCGAGCCATGTGCCCCGCCCACTGCCACTTAAGATCTACTCTTAGTTAAATAAATTTTAAATTTTACTAACTAATTAGCTTTTGTCCCGTTATAAACATGATTCGCTATACATTTTTAATTAGAAAAGCCCCCGTAGATAAATAAGGCATGTAACAATGCGATATTACGCTTGTCCAACAATGAATGGAGCGCGGGCGACGCCCCGGGCGCGCACCTGTATATCGTGCACGCGATCTTAGGGCGCGTTCTATTACATTTTTTATCGTAGGTACTAACTATTGACTTACTTGATACTAGAAGCATCCATAACGCTGTCAAAATATTTGGATAACCGCCTCACCAGCCTAAACATAAAACGCCAGTTGCGGAAAGAAAGACCTAAGCCCTCCTACGTGTACACGTTCAACGCAGCTGGCCAACTTTATTGTCACACGTGCAATAGAGCATAAGTTCGGCCTGGCCAGCCACATTAGGGCTCACGCTAGACAACGTCCATAATGTTTATTTAGGGTCGCCGTCATCGAAAACGATGAGGAGGACTATATATACTAGAAGCATATCACCAACGCTCTCCCTCGACGACATAACCTACCCCACCTACCTTCCAATATTGGCTGCTGCATAGCCGGCTGATTATAACTATCCCTTTCCCGTCCCAGAGCGTGTCACGTCCCATAAAATAACGTCCCCTGGTATGCCGGCTAGTCCGGAGAAGGCATGTTCCTGACTTGGAGTGGCGTCTATTGTCTTGTCTACTATTAACTATTGACTTACTTGATAAAGTGTCGTATCACTCGTATCCTAAGTTCTAGTTGACTAACCTAACCACTGACTACCACCTAACCACTCTTACTCCTAGTTTTCCACTCATCTAACTCGAAGGGTAAATGGAAGAGATCCATTATAGGGATAAGTTCGCCTTTTAATAAAATTTTATTTACATACAAGATATATACAGTGGTACTGTGTAAACGAAATTAATAACTAGCTTAAATCTAAAATAGGCCCTTGAGGCATTGTACCAAGGATGCTGGCGGCATTTCCCCGCTGTATCGCAATGCTGATACGTTGTGCGAGAAAGCCGCCAGCTCTTCGGTCACCAGTTACGTCAACCAGACGCTTCGCGATTTCTGCAAAAGCCTTTGTACCTCCATTTCTGTAAATTTTATGTGAACCTGTTTTTGTACAATAAAGTGATTACTACTACTAACTTATCATAAAAGGCAACTATGAATCTACCTATTCTCTCCATACTGGCATCCAGAATACTGGAAGGCATTACATGCAATGTCGGACAAGTTTAGATGCAGGGTCTCGCTACTCTCCCCAACCCAGCTACACGCATTCGTTTCCATGATTGAGAGATGCGATTACAATTACCTATTCTTTAATTTACACGATCGGGAGATTTCGTTTAATCGCCGTTTAAGAGACGTTTGACAGACATACGATATTCAACGGGTCGGTTCCATACACGTAGCCAATCATTTATCAGTTGACAGAATCGGTTCAGCATTTCATCATCACACCTAAACCCGGATTTCGAATGACACTCTTTGATAGAGAAAGATAGTCTTATTGCGATTCCTATAAGAGGAAAGAGAAAATAGTGCCACGCTTTGTCCTTGTCATCGACCGGGTGGCATCATAGGTAGGAGGCGATGGCGAAATACCGAAATTTATAAGAGTGAAAGAGAAAAAATCCTATGCTGCCCAAATTTTATATGAATATTCTTTCTCTTGCCCCCGGTCGCTCGATGGCGCGTCTATAACTACTTGTATATACTATGTCTATGATAAATATAAAGTAAAATGTGGTGACATTTTCTGTTATTGTCTTTATTTATGACAAAACTGCTAGACTAAATAGCTAGATGTCGCTGATCAACAGTTTTCCTTCACGAACTTTTCTCTCGTGAATGCATCCTTACCCCTCCACGTCGCCTGTGATTACCTGCGAACGGCGGCCGCTTAAACGATTCCTTTTTTTAAAAACCCACCGTTCCTGTTCCACAACCTGCGCCAAGCCCTTCCTCATTTTCGATTTGAAATGGACAATGGAAAACGCGACTTTTTTACTCTTGCCACCCAAATTAGGCCACTCAAGTCATGTCGTTCAAAGACCAGTAGTCGTACGACGACCTTAAAAACTTACACTCCGAATTTGGGAAAAGAACAATTCCTTGGCCAACTTTTTTACTTTTTTTACCAGCAAATTGTGGGGCCACGTCTGTTAATTTCTTCGGCCACTTTGTTCCCTGCCTCCGAAATTGATAAACACTTATCTCATTTACTCAGACTGTATGAAACAGGTTGTAAATTAAATAGATTATGCGTTCGCCGTAAAAAAGGGTCCGACTGTTTTTTATGTCGTATCCCTCGGACTTTATCCTTTACAGTCCCCGCGCGGTTATGTAAATTATAATATGACAATTGATGATTATTGTTCCATGTAATTATATTTTTATATCAGGAGCATTTTTACAAAGCAGCAATTACTGATTGAGTGCTCGGCGTGCGGATAAGAATCTTACTGGCGATTTTTCATAAACAATAGCAGTTTTAATATCGCAATAAGAACAAGAGTGTAAGCTATTGATAATGCAAAAAATGTAATAATAAATTACCGGGCAGTGGGTAATAAAGCGCGATTGGCTCCAGGCGACTCGCGGAGCTACCAGTGCCCGTGATACAATATAAAAAACTGGAATAAAAAAGCTTAAAAATAATACGCTTAATATCAAAGAAGGTGTACTTCGTTAATGCATTCGGTGCCTTAAGGCTGTACGTCAGGCCAGACATTGTTTTCTGGAATGCGAGTTTAAAATGGCGTTCTTTTATTCGAAATTCAAATTTTGATTTCGAGGAATCGGTCCTTCGAGTGTCCGTCGGATGACATAATTAGCTGTTTTTTGGTTGTTTCGTTATGAATCGGTTGAGGATGTTGACATTTGATAAGTTTTTTTAAAGCGGTTTTAATGGTTTCGTTTAACTGGAAGCTGTTAAATGTAATGCAATAAATATGAACAATATAATTTTCGAGCATAGGGTTCTTGTGCCTATCTAAATATCGATTTTTAAAAGATTACTAAATATTAAAAGAATATGTGAAGTACGATAGATGACGTACGATGAGATAAACTGACAATATACTAAAAAGGAAAACAATTATGTATTTATTTTAGAAAAAGCATTTACTTAACATAACGCCAGCATTTATTTGTTTACATAGCGCTATTTGCAAAGAAATAAAACACAATCGCAAAACACAAGTTTATATTCATATTAAATTTGCATACCTGATCATTAAGTACCCCAACCTATAGTTGGTTGTATCATAATCATACTTCTTACTTATCTAAATTATTTAAGGTTACAATTAGTTTCCATCTTTACGTACAGTTTAAATTCAGTTTAACTTATTTCATTGTATTTATTTGACACTCACGATTGTAGGTTATATTTCTTCAAGCAATTAACACTGTCATACGATACCGACTATAATTCCATTTCGTCAGATATGTTTTATAAATATAAATAACTTGCGACCTTTAAGTTCTGAGTTTAATATGCGCTTACGCATGTCCCGTTGTTGTCAATTATTTTCGGTGCACCTGCTTTGTTTTTTCTGGACATATTAAAGACTTGGAGTCATTGTGTGTATGTCTTTATGTAAAAACGCGCTAACTGGTTGTCAATTGTAGCAGGTGAAAAAAAGTAAAGCCGCCAGGGATTTACTTTAGGAAGTATTCTTAATAGTAGATAAAAAAATAAAAATCATAATAAATGTTCTTGCAAGTATAGAAGCTAAGCTGTCAATGGTGATCCGACGCGGTAATGCACAATGGGCAACTTTCCACCTGGAGCAGCTCGGAGCTGCGCTGCGTGTTACAACAGTAGTGTTTAGTATGGTAAAACGGGACCCTATTATTAAGACTTCGTTGTCCGTCTGTCTGTCTGTCCGTCTATCACCAGGCTATTCCTCATGAACCGTGATAGTTAGACATTTGAAATTTTCACAGATGATGTATTTCTGTTGCCGCTATAATTACAAATGCAAACACAACACTATAAAAACAGAATAAAATATAAAAACAGAATAAATATTTAAGTGGGGCTCCCATACAACAAACGTGACTTTTTTGCAGTTTTTTTCGTAATGGTATGGAACCCTTTTTGCGCGAGTCCGACTCGCACTTGGCCGGTTTTTTAAACAGTTTTAAAATGTAGTTTGAAATTTTCCCCTTTTAACCTAAGTGTCTTGAACATTATTTTATTATTTTTGTTTCGCTCGAAGTTACAGTCTGAAAAATGAAAAAAAAATGAAAAATTGTTTATTTTGGTTAAAACATTTCACAATTTACAATTTAGTTATGCTTGGAATCTCCTTGTAAGTATTGTAATTAAATTTAAAAACAAAATTATGATATAATGTTGAGAAATTAGTGCACTCAAAACAATTGAAAATTGAGATAAAACCTGTGTGTGTGTGTGTGTGTGTGTGTGTGTGTGTGTGTGTGTGTGTGTGTGTGTGTGTGTGTGTGTGTGTGTGTGTGTGTGTGTGTGTGTGTGTGTGTGTGTGTGTGTGTGTGTGTGTGTGTGTGTGAATGTGTTTGCATATGTGTGAATGTGTTTATATAATAACCGTAGTGATTTAAATATTTTGAAATATGTCTAACGATAGTTTAATTTTGATTGATATGAATATGTTTGAAAAAGTTGTTTTTTTATTTTTATTTTATTATATATATAAATCGAGATAATATTATTTATATTATTATACAAGTAGGCAGAATTGCCAAATTGCCTTTTGGCGAAAAGAGACTTTGTGTTAGAGAGGACAACTACTTTATCTTTTCTTCTTTGTGTTGACGTAGGTGGTTTATAGGTTAGAGTCCTATGTAACTTTAAGGTCGTGTTCAAAATATATAATTTTCTTACGCTAAGCAGTTTACACTCGTTGTATAGTTCATCTGTTGGGTATCTATATGATTTAGAGAACATAACTTTAAGTAAACATCTTTGTCCCCTTTCGGTCTGGCAAAAGAGAGTAGAAATTAAAAAGTGGCAACACTGTAGTGTCGTCCCATTCAAATCAATCTAAGAAAAACGGGACGACACTACAGTGTTGCCACTTTTTAATTTCTACTCTTTTTGGCCAGACTGTACTATTAGGTGAACTTTTTTCACCTGATATTATCTCTACTTTACCTTAACTTTAGAGTAAGTTTGCCTATTATGGGATCATCAGTATGAGCTGCAAAAGTACATACCCACTTTGTGAACGAATTCCACTTTTGCGGCTATGTGTACAGTCAGCGCAGAGATAGTTGCCCCTGCAAACAAATTTCTATGCAGAGAGGATCAGTTATCTCTGCAGGTGACTGCACTTTACGTTCTTGTGAATTTCTCAGTTTCACAAAATGTTTACTCGACTGTTTTGTTATTTTTCAGAGGTCAAGCGCAAGAGGCCGCGCTATTTGTCGCGCGGTAACGAGCGACAATGCGCGCCGGTCGCGCGCCCCCCGCCGCGCGCGGCATTTGTTCTGCGCGAGGCAGAGGCACACCGAGGCTGCCTCGTTCATATAAAAAATATCCTTTTTTAATAAATTTTGTTCTATAAATTTAATGATACATTAAGGAGCTGTAAAACTTGCCGAAATTAAGGTTTGGCTAACTATTGTTTTAATTTTTCGAGTTTTGAAATAAAATTTTAGCCCAAATCCAAAAACGCTTATGTTGTTACACTTGTAACTGTAGGATACTAAAAACTATAAAATATATTTGATTACTCTAGTATCACTCATTAAATCATAATCATACATTTTTATTTGCAAGAACACGGTTACAATAAAAGGTCTTGAAAATATAATAGTTCCACATATTCAACCTGCCTGCAGGTGTGCAAATTATACATGCAATGTGCTGCTATAAGCATCACTTATTTTTTACCTACTTAAAATCTAGAATTGTATACCTATTTACAAATATGATTATTCTCTAATTGATTGATTAATTTTCGCTTAAAAAATTCGCGTTTGTTGCTGTTCAGTATTTTTCAGAGGTCAAGCACAACACAAGCGGCCATTTGTCGCGCGATAACAAACGTCAATGCGCGCCGGTCGCGCATCACCCATCACCGCGCCCGGCATTTGTTTTACACGAGGAAGAGTCACACCGAGGTTGCCTTTTATTACATTTTTAAATCTCCACATTTCAGCGTCATCCCTGTTGAATTTTAATAAGTCTGCTTTTGGCGTAATTCCAAGAATTCTCCCATTCAAGCTTTAACCCTACAAGAGAATTTTGCCTTAATATGGCTACAAAATGGCGCCATTTCATTTTTAGGGTTCCGTACCCAAAGGGTAAAAACTGCACCCTATTACTCCACTGTCCGTCTGTCTGTCTGTCTGTTTATCTGTCAGTTCGTCTGTCTGTCACCAGGCTGTATCTCATGAACCGTTTTAGCTAGACAGTTGAAATTTTTACAGATGATGTATTTCTGTTGTCGCTATAACAACAAATACTAAAAACAGAATAATTTTTTTTATTTAAGTGGGGCTCCCATACAACAAACGTGATTTTTTGCCGTTTTTAAACATAATTGTACGGAACCCTTCGTGCGCGAGTCCGACTCGCACTTGGCCGGTTTTAAACTACACTTGAATTTTTATGTTACTGTGGTATTTTTCAGAGGTCAAGTGTGCCCCGCACCTCCAGCCGCGCCACGTACCATCGTTACGGCTAACTAAGCAGCCAACTATTGGTTATCCATAACACTTATTGTGTATTCTTTTGACAAATGCCTCGCCCGGCCCTCGTTAATATCGCCTCGCTGCATGCTGATTATTTCTCATACAGATTTATTGTCTTATTATAATACTATTTGGTTACGCGGGTATCGGTTAGGTTATCGATGTTTGTAATACGAAACTGTTGGAAAAGGTACTATGTTTGTTAGGTATGTTGCTAGGTTACTTAAAATTAATATGCCTAACTACTACTAGTAACTTCTATTAGGCAGTAAGTGTAAGTAGGTAATAAATATACTAATATACAGTACATCACTCGATGTAAACCAAAAAATCTAAAACTGTTGTTTTCATATGCGATCTTGTTGAGCTGTGTTTTCATGACAATTGTTTAAATTAATGGCTCTACACATTTTAAAGTGACTTTATAGTGAAATGACTTTATAGTGAAGTGACTTTATAGAGAGATAAAGTGACTTTAAAATGTGTAGGGCAATTTTACAAAGTTTACCTTAACGATGCCAAAAGGACCCTGAATATTAAGGACTGAATCTAAAAACATAAAAATGAATAGGTGAATAAGCAATATTTCGACTGGATCTCAAGCGTATCTATGAAAGTTCCAAAGATTTTTCATACAGTGAGTATTTCTGATGTCACTCTTAGTATTACAACCTAATGGAATTCTCTATTGTACTGTACATGGTTTGACGCGCACTTGCTCGGTTTAAATTATTAAAAAAAGAACTCCATGATGAAAATGTATTGCTCTACCCTTATTTTGTCCACATCCATCCAACACTAGTTCTAACAATAGCGCATATAAAAACAACCTAAAGCATGTTGATTGGCCATGTATAAATTCAAAGGACATGCCCATATCCAGCCTTCCAATTTCTTCAATTTTCATAGAATATCGTCAATACACTTGACAGTGGTATCACGCGCGATCGTCGGATCGATCGGTCGACCGATCCGACGATCGCATTGTGGTGCAGATGAATAGATCGTCCACCTCTATTGTAAGTTAATGCACTTGGACAAGACTTGCTTTGATGTGATACACACGGATAGGTAGAGTATCAAGTATAGTCTTCATCTTCTTAAATTACTTTTTCGTCTAAGACGGTAATCTGTTAAACAAAAGCCATTGTCTCTTTTGTGCTAGCTGTCGGCCTTTGTGTGCCATTCGATACAGGCGCGTCCCATTTCATTCGTTTCGATATAGCGAGATTACTGGTACGGGAGAAATGTTTTGTACCGCGTAAGATTCGCGAGGCGATTGAGATTGGACACCGCCCTAACTTCAACGAATAGAAATATGTCGCCAAAAGCGACTAAGCATACTAGTGAGTGCAACCGTAGTGCAATACAAATACACATACAAATAGTTTATTCGCAGTAATATGGTTACATAATGGTCTTAAAGTAGATACAAAATTATTCTGCATATTACACCTTTTCTGGCGTGCGAATATTAAATGAAAAACTTAAAATTGAAGACAAAAACTATCATGCAATAACTTAACTAATATATTACAGAGTCTTCTTTATGAGCAAAGAACTCTTTTATTGAGTAAAATACTCTATGAGGCCACTGGTGGAGTTTAGCTTTGAATTTATTTAAGGGCAAGTTACGGAGATTAGTAGGTAGTTGGTTATACACTTTGATGGCCATAATGTAGGCGTTCCTTCTATATAATACTAGTAACCTATACTCTGATTTGTAATTAGATTCCAAAAAACTAACCTCACTCAGATCCTTTTTCTTTCGTAATAATGAAAAATATGTTAAGCAGTAAACTCAAATTTCCCTTTTGCATACTCAAGCATTTAAAATAAATATAGATGTATCCTTTTAGCTTTGTTTAGTTTCTTAAAACATACGGAAAAGAGAAAAAGTGAGGTTAGTTTTTTCGAATCTAATTACAAATCAGAGTATAAATATTTCGAGTCAGGAATTGAGGTGATTCTTGATTTACTAATTTGTGCAAAAAATATTAGCCATTGCAGTGGTCTGTGTGTCCCAACCCACCTTACGAGAATGGTGATGCAGCTTCAACAGGAAGCCTTACCTTTTGTTCTCTAAATGATAAAAACGTCAAGAATCCGCGGCGTATTGTCTGCGACCGGTTCCCTTTACTTTTATAGTTTAGTTATTTTTATTTATTTTCATTGTTTGCTTATTGTTACGTGCGGTGGGTAGCGAATAAAGTTTTCAACGCGAATTTAGTGCTTTATCTTTTGGTTTGCAATTATGGATGTTTTGTTATGGGTGAGTTGGAGGATTTGTATGAGTGTTTAGTTTGAATGTATGCGTTTTCACTTTATGAAGGAAAGCGCCGAATTTCAAACCAACTTCGATTGCAATTCTTAAGGTGTAGGCTTTAATATTTCATATGTGTGCGTTGTATTATTAATATTAGAATTATTAGAGCAGAAATTATCGTTCTCGAAAAACAAATGGAACAGGTTGATTAAATCTTCGGTCAGGATCCTTATACAGAAAAGAGGTTAGTGATCATTTGAAATTCGGAACTTAAAACAAACCCGTTCTGACTCACAACAAAACAGGTGAACGACTTTTTTTCGATTTGTGACACCGTATTAATATATTTTTCCTTTTTTATTATGGGACCTTAAAATGCAGATGTCACTAGTGACGTTCTTAAAGTTGCAATGATTAAATTCGATGGGGTTGATTGACAGATGGTCAGTTGACAGAATTGGTAACGCATTGGACCGGCAATCAAAGGATGTGGGTTCGAGTCCCACGTTAGCCAGAGTTGATCATCGTTGATTTTTTCATTGTGATTGACATCTGTATATACAATTTATAGATTTGTAACATATGTATTTCGTGTTACATTCAGTTCAAGTTATACGATCAGTTGAAAAAAGTTGATTATATTGCTTTGTGTAGGTATAAACTTTTTATTTTAATAATAGACCTAATCCAATAAATAAACGAGTCCTATCCCAGTCCAATCCCAAGTTGGAATAACGAGTGAAAAAATAGTTGTAAGTGTAGAATACCTACTACTATGTTTATAGATACAATTCTAAAATTAATTTCTTTAAATTAATTGTTGGAAGTTAAAAGAGTGATTGAGAAACTCAATTTGTATTTTATTTGATTATACATTTTATTGATGATCGACAAGGAGACAACAATAAAAAACCGGCCAAGTGCGAGTCGGACTCGCGTTCCAAGGGTTCCGTACATTACACAATTTAAACAATGTATCTTTTATGTGAAATGTCTTTAAAAAACCCGTAGGGGTCGGATAAAAAACTAAGTTTATAAGTCCGACTCACGCTTGACTGCACATTTCTAATAGGTTTTCCGGTGATCTATAGGTAAAGATCTATTTCGTGTATTTTTTTCAAAATTTTTGACCCAGTAGTTTCGGAGATAAAGGGGAATGGTCATTTTTTGCCTATTTTCTTGAATAACTTCTAAACTATTTACTTATAAATTATAAAAAATATATATTTGAGATTCTCACAAAGAGCTCTTTCATTTGATATGTATTTAAGTATTTATATATTATATATATCGTTGTCTGAGTACCCATAACACAAGCTTCCTTGGGCTTATCGTGGGAGTCTATCTGTGTAAGAATGTCCTATAATAATGTTTAATGTTAATGTTTATATGTAACAGGATATATTTTGACAAACTTTATTTTTTAATTTTCTCATTTACCCCCCAAAAGTGGCCCCCGTGTTTAAAATTAATATGTTTACGTTACATGTCCATCTTTGGGTCACAAACTTACATATGTGTACCAAATTTCAACTTAATTGGTCCAGTAGTTTCGGAGAAAATAGGCTGTGACTGACGGACAGACAGACAGACAGACGCACGAGTGATCCTATAAGGGTTCCGTTTTTTCCTTTTGAGGTACGGAACCCTAAAAACAATATGAATTTAATCAACTATCCGGCAATGATATGTAGCTATTAGTACTTACTAGTTACTATGTACAGACTAGTAAATAAAGAAGACTGACAGCCCCCATACAACGCCGCGATAATCATCAATGTTGCAGATGACATTAAATATTATTTTTAGATTTTAGGTATTTTTGTATAAAAACTGTCACGCTGCTGTTATTTATGGTTTCGAAATGTAAAATTGGATTTGACTGACCGCAGCTAGTCACAAAAGTAGATATAAAGCATAAATAAATAAACCGGCCAAGTGAGAGTTCATTTAACTCGCGCGCCGGGGACCCTCGGCGCGCGAGTAAAACAAACTTTCAATTATCACATGTAACAATAAAAAAAAGTCTTTTGACCAGAAGTACTAAGCATAATTATGTACAGTGCCATCTGTTGGCAAATCGGATACCTAACTAAATTGCGCGACCGGTAGTATGTATGTTGATTTTTCAGGGATAATTATTTATCATATGAACAGATTTTTTTTTTTTCATTTAATTAAAAGAAGTTGTTTGACTTGTAATCTCATAGAAAAGACACTCAAAGAACGCGATATTGTATGGAGGTTGTTCGTCTTGGATATTTACTAGTCTCTAGTTAAGGACTAGTACTTGCTATGATAAAATCTCCACCGGTTTGCAAATGTAGCTTACTGTCACGTCTCAATTCCTTACAATAGTGACGAACAAGCCAGCAAGTTGTTAATTTAATTTTAATTGCACAATAATATCGGCTGCTCGATCTTAATTATCATTCATTCATTCATTCATCAGCACGGCAAGGGCATGTTATATGCCAGCGAGCGAAAAGACTGAATTGATAAAGTCGTTCGATTCTGATACCTAATCTACTAAGTTACTTTTATAGGTATGAGAGTAATCAAAAATGAGTATGCAAACGTAGGCACTTCTTACCCATCAGCTACATTAGAACCCATTATTTCGTACTTGCATAATAATTACATAACATTTATAAAATATAGTACAGGCCGACGAAAATACCGATCGATATCCTAAAAATTGTGTCACAAAAGCAATGCCCCATTACTGGTCAGACACGATCGATCGACCCCAAGGTTCACGGGGTAATTGTGACATGGACCGTGAGAATATTCAATTAAGCGACCGAGCTTAATTGCAACTTGATAAAGTTAAGTTCGCTCTAAGTGAACTATCTTGCAAACTAAGTTAACTGACCATTATCTTTGCCTTTGTGCCTCGGTAGCACTGGACGCGCTTAATTGGGGGTTGAAGGGTGATAGAATAGGGTAGATGGGACTTGATAAATTTAAAGTATTAAAATGGACAAAACATATTTTATGAGGGTTGAGTGTGAGATATTCGGTTTATTAATAAATAACACACTAGTATGAGATTCATAAATATTACTATTTAGTACCCTTTACGTCTTTTTGGAGTACCTACGATTTAAGATTTTGTTCACAATGACCTGCTTATAAACTGTTTTTATTTTACGCTGAAATTCTTTAATATCTGTATTTACATTTTTAGTATTTTTCCTCACTTGCCAGCATCACTACTCATAGAAAAAAAAGTTATCATCTATTCCTAAAATATAATTGTGTCAACTGAAACTGCTCCTGTAGTTTTAGCTTGTACGAGTATTAAAATTGTTGCCAGTTATAATTAAATGTTTTTAAACTTTAACCTCGTGAGTCTAAAATGTACATATTCGTTGCAATCTAATTTGAATCTTTTATGAAACAAATAAAGTAGCATTTATATTGTTTCATTGCGTTGTAAAACAAACTAAATTCGTTCCTATTTACTTATAGAACAATGTTTAAATTAAAAATTGGAAAACTTTATATGGTGGGGCTTACGAAGAAACGAGAATTTATAACCTTACCTACGACCTATCTTTCAATTTCCCAGCATGCCCGGACGTCTCATCCACTGCACGGCCCCGGAAGCATGTCCGGCCGGTAATCGAGTTATTGTCGCGCTACAATGCGGCAATCAGCGGCGGCCGCAGCCGGCGCCGGGCCCGTACTTTCCAGGTGCCGTACCGAGTTATGCAGTTATATGCCCATAGTTTTAGCACTTTCAGTGGCCTTTGGTAAGTGGCCTTCTTGAAATAAGGTAGCTTTTACTTGACAGTAGAATAGGGCCAGTAGTGCCAGATACTTTTCAGGTGTCGTACACATACATAGTTGGATGCTGATAAGCAATAATGTGTCAACCCACATAAATTTTGCGATAAGATGTCAACTTAAAAAAAATTACGCTTACGGTTTTCATTTTATTGAAAAGTTATTATTTTGGGTTGACACATTTTTGCTAAACAGCATCCGGTTATGGATTATGGATAGTTGCCATAGGACCTGGACTCTTAGTAGTCATTGTTGTAAATGCTTGTTGCTAACTTTGCTATGTCTAATTGAATAGATAATGTTTTGCAGTGACTTGATAGACTAGAATATAATACTACGTTTATCGAAAATTTATAAGTTTTATACTGCGATAGTTTTCGGGCTTGTTGTATTGTGTAGATTGATTAGTACAGATACGGTAAGTCTTCCTTTTGTATTGTTTGATATTAATACTCCTCAGTTAAAATCTTGAAACGAATTCGAAATATCACAGACATGGTTAAAAATAAAATAAAAGCAAATGGTTAAATAAATATGCTTAGATTTTTTTACTTAAGTTCTATGAACTTTAATGCGATGAACAGTCCGCCACAGCAGTCGTAAAATGATCTACAAACGCACATATTTGCTTTTGCATGCTTAGCTACGCACGCCGCCGACTGTACGAGCCTTCGAACTAAATATACCCTCCGTTTTCGTGAACGAACTTACCGCTCTACCAACATTTAAGTATAGTATGAATTATCTCAGATGTTTTTTCGGGTTTGGGCCCTAATCTGTTAAACAAAATGTATTGTTTCCTTTATGCATTGATTATACTGCTTACTGCTAATAGCCCCAACGTAAGTAACGGGAACGAGCCCGTTTAAAAAGCAAATTTACACACACATAAATTTGAACCTTAATACTATCACTATAATTGGTTTTTAAGCGACATGGTTGCTTTGGCACGTGCTTAAAAACCTTAAAAAAAAGGCTCTTGTTTAACAGATTAGGGCCCGAGCCCGAAAAAATCATCAGAGATTTTTCATGCTATACATTTACTTACTTACTAAAATACGCCTTGACATTAAAACCAACTTCATAAACATTACCACCCACCACGCTTCATGTATCAATTAAATTTAATGCCACATACGCCAACAATTAATGTCCATTATAGATAACAGATTCCACTCTAATCAGCTATTGGTTGACATTTAATTCGGAATAGCGCAGTATTTTTCCCAGGCTTCGTCTGAAAGCACTTACACGGTAGTCTGTCAGTTAAACTGTCATTCAAGTAGATAATATGCAACAAATTGGCACTATTGCCACGTGTAAGCTTTGAACAGAAAAGCCGCATCGACGTTGGCGTGTGCGCAAGTTAGAAGTTTACAGAGTTTACTGTTGCAGTTGCTGTCAGAATGTAACCTTAAGGCGGGTTTTAGTATCACGCGGACCGTCCGTGCGGATTACTCCGCACCGGACCAATATGTATCAAGTTCAGGGAGCGTTTTAGAGTGGTTCGCGCGGACAACCGTCCGCGCGGACAGCTTTCTCATACAATTTAGCGGTGCGGACTTGCGGATTGCGGAGCGATCCGCACGGACGGTCCGCGTGACACTAAAACCCGCCTAGTGCGTGTTCACATTGTCCGAATCGATATCGGATGTCGGATATAACCAAAAAGAAGTAAAAAAATAAAAGCGTCTTTTTATATGTATTATTTACTGAATGTTTAAATTTTAAATATATATTGTCCCAAAGATAACCTTCAACCAAAAAAGACGGACTTGATGACATTGGGTACTATCTAGCAGCTGCTATGAGCAGAGATGAGAGGTGAGGTGCGGAAACCAACCATTGGTTGTCTTCTCCGCTCCTTTGGATTACTACCAATGCTATTACTTTTCTAACGTGTTCTCTCATCTCCGCATATCTCCACCTCAGTAAAAAGACAGCCTTTTAAGTCCTGACTGACTTAACGGTAAGAAATCGCTCGCCGCTTATGCTTAAACATACCGGTCGCATCGACATCGGACGGCAGAATGGCCGCGCGACAACACCTGTTCGGATGTTCGTCAGGCCTTTGCGCTTGCCGCGCCGATTGTCAAGCGACGCCCTTAGTGCGCCGCGTGCTTTAATCAAATGACCATTTACAATTGTAGTTTTTGTAAATGCTTGTAAACTGTGTGTAAAGTTAGCTTTCTGCGATTTCAGTGGTCGAAAGCGATAAAAGGAATTTGTATGGAGATCTAAGTATGGCTTATACTTTTTTACATCTGTGTCTGTGCTAGGGACTATTTGTTAAGTCTTACGTTTTTCAAAGAATACATAAATTAAATGGAAAGTGTTTTTGCCATTAAGGTATTCTGACTATAGGTACTATTTAATAGAATAAATTAATGCATTGCAGACGCTAGTTCTAAAATCAGTTTAAATTTGAAAATGATTGCACAAGACTTTAGTTGAATCAGGTTTCCAAAAGTAGTAATATGATAGGAATACTAACCGATACATTCTTAACTGATCAGCGTTATTAAATTATTTTAAAACGGGTCACTCACGTATTATTAAGTCGAATAGCTTGACATGTTTCGGTCCAATTTACGAGGACCGAAACATGTCGATGTGGATGTGTGAAGAGGAGGAGGGTCGAGCTATTCGACTTAATAATACGTGAGTGACCCGTTTTAAAATAACTTAATATGTTTGAATCTCACGAGAGTTTTATAGTTAAAATTGATTAGCGTTACGTCTCGGCAATAAACTTTTTCCTAATATTTCCCTATGATTGTTTCTACCAGTTCTGTTAAGTCATTGAAATCTCCGCTCAAAAGTCTTCACAGTGATTTTTGCCGTAATATAAGTCATAAGTAAGAACGAACGAAATGCAAATAAGGTCACCGAATAAGTACTTATTTTGTGACTTTTCAAGTATTTCACAATGACACCGAGGGCTTTCAAGGTCAGAAAATTGGTATTGAAAAGAGCATTTTGTCGCTATAAACATTATAAAAACATCAGCAGACCCTTACTTAATGCAAGGTGATATGTGGCATTTCAATCACCTATCCTATGTGTATGACAATTGACAACTGACGATAGGCAGTCTAAATCACTTTTTAATGAGTTAATTTATTTTGTATAAGAAAATGCAAAATAATTATATATCTGAAGAATGTTCAACACTATCTAAACGAATCAATATGTGACATTCTAATTTCATATGGTTGATATATGTATAAACTCTCAAAAAAAAATGCTAACCTCACCTACAAACTAAATGCATAACAAAAAAAACCAATTGCACGGCGAAACCAAATCACAGTTTTGTGAAAGGTTTCTTAGAGACGATTATAAATACTTTAATTAAAATAATTTTACGGTTTAGACACTTGTTTTTAGTCACTTGCGCGGCATGTTACGCGATAAATGGCCGTCGTAAACGCTGCTCGCACTGTTAGTGCTTAAGAAAGGAGACCTAGGCTCTCTAAATATGTCGCGCGAGTGACTCAAAACAAGTGTCTAAACCGTAAAATTATTTAATGTTAGTATTCCTATTAATATTACCTAAGTATATTACTAGGTGCTACGGGTCTGTGTCGAGCACAGTACATTCCTATTTAATGTTAACCACTCCCATACACAAACCACTATCATCATAATATATTATATCTAATAGGTAATAGCGTATGGATAATACTTATAATTGAATAGACCACACACAATGATCCACATACAAAACATTCAATTTACTACGTCTTTTCATATTTGATTTATTTCTGTCGTATTTTGTGACCATAATAAAGCACACTACACGAAGCGCGAAAGCTTCTTAAAAGGTCTTAAGTGCCATACTTTCTCTTAAAAACATACGACATTTTACGTAGTCATAAACGCATTTCGCTTAAATAGCTTCGTGTATATACTTAGAATTAGATACTTACTCTAGGGTGTCGCAATCTAAATTTTTATTAGTCGATCAGGTTTGTTTTGAGGATCAAATGTCTGTATGGGACCCATTGTCTTAAAGCAATACAATAGTCACAAATGATGGTCAGTCTGGCACCCGCACTTTACTGACGAAACGCTTCTAACAATTGTAAGATCAGGCAGATCGTGAAATTCCTAGGCATATCGTGTAACGTGAAAATCTTTGTCTCGTTCCCTGAGTCGAAAGAGGGCCTGGGGGCAGTCTGCCCTTCGGGCATCTGAAGAAACCTAACGAACCTATCCTAGCTACCTTTCTATAAGTATTACGTATTGATTTAATCAGTTTAATGTTGGACCCGGGTATGTCCTTAAACTACGTCCAAAAGAGAGGTATGGGCACTGTGAATGACATCTCGCTTTGTGTGGTAGGGCACAGGACAGCGGATGTCATTCCAGATCTAAAGCAGAGCCCAACTGGGGAGGTACCTCCACCTTACAGAAAACCGCAGCCAAATAACACTAGACCCTACTAATAGTGTTGTGTTCCTGCCGGTGAGTAGGGTTGCCAGAGCTCGAGGGAGAGGAGTGATAGGGTCGGCAACGCGCATGTAACTCCTCTGGAGTTGCAGGCGTACATAGGCTATGGAGACTGCTTAACATCAGGCGGGCCGTATGCTTGTTTGCCACCGACGTAGTATAAAAAAAAATGTGACTACGGTCAAAACATTACCTACACAGGAACGTTACGTTACGATCTGCCTGATCTTACGACCGGCCGCCGATATCTAGATTTCCTCACGATCTGTATTTGTCTACTATAGCTAGGCCATAAAAAGGTGATACTAAAAATAGCTATTTTAGATATATCTCAACTATTTGAAGCCGGACGGAAGCTCGATAATCTTAAACAAAATATCCACATAGCTTCTTAATCAGGTAAAATACTTACAATTATGAAATGTTTTTACGTCGAAGTCGAATAATTTAGTAAAGGCAATTAATTTTATAATAACTGTACACTTATTTTAGACCGCCTAAGATTGAGAGATAAGGAAATAGCTTGATGACTGATTAAAATTAAAACACTAATTTATTGCTTGCTTTAATGACTTTTGTCTAGATAAAAGTTCCATAAATGCCTTTATAATTGTCTGCTTCATAAGAACCGAACGATGTCGGAAGGTATAGAGAAATCTAACTATATGTACTGAGGTACATAAGGTACAGGTAAGAAAGTTACATAATAATATGTACAAGTAGTGTGGTGAATGAAACTGTTAAAAAATTATCCAATAAAAGCTTGTAAGTTGGGGGAGGCGAAATCAAAAAGGTGATGCTTCACACCTGAATTGTTTAATTAGTCGCCTTTTTTATTGACGAAATCGGTTTAAAAACTATGTCAAACCTATCACCAAACAAATCATATTATCGAATTTAAACTGTTGTGAGACATAATAATATTAAATCATTTTACGGTTTAGACTCACTTGTTTTAGTCACTCGCGCGACATGTTTCGGAGAGTCTAGGTCTCCTTTCTCAAGCACTAATAGTGCGAGCAGCGTTCACGACGACCGTGTGTTGCGTGAGTCTAAACCGTAAAATGATTTAAACTATATCAAATTTCGTCTAAATTGGTTAAAAGCGTTAAAAGGTAACGGACAGACAGGCAGAGTTTCTTTCGCATTTATAATATTAGAATGGATATTATATGGATAATTGTGCTTTAAAGCAATAAAATAACTATGCGTTTACTGTGTTGTATTTCTATTTAAAGATAGCCGCTACTAAACCTTACAACCGCTGACTTATTGTCAAGATACCGCACATTAAGACGATATTTGTCATTGTTTTTTTACTCCCCCAGATTGAGGCATCACGTATCTACTGATTACGGTCATCTATCAATAGTGTAGTGGCCTGTACAATTTAAAATAATACTGTAGATATATCAAACGTCACAGGCGGTAGATACGGGACGAAAAAATATGGGTTTCCAATCTTAAAATTCGCTCGCTCTTTATTTATGTCGTTGGAAATGGTTTTATTTTTGTATGGTTCTGATAAAAAATGTTGTCTTAGTATGACTCATATAAGTACTCCCGGAGTAAGTACCTATTTCGTGTTCTTATGTCATATAATTAACCGTGTAATAAAATATGGACAAAACATTTGACTGTAGTAGGTAATATGTTTTAAAGGAGATAAGTGACATCAGTAATATGAAAAATGCGTAGCAACATTTATAAACACAACACATCTGGGAAAATATTACATTATAATAATCTTAAAATAAATAGTTACTACAATTTAAAGGATGACTCACGTTAGACCGGGCCGTGTCCGGGCCGGAGCTTCCGGCGCTTCGTTTGCTATGGAAAGCATCACTTGATGACATGACGTCATAGAAAAGTAAGCGCCGGAAGCTTCGGCCCGGACACGGCCCAGTCCAAAGTGAGTCATCCTTTACAGAGATGTCTCTCTAAGTCTAATGGTCGTCTAATCCTCATATCTAATTAAGGGTCGTGACTCCCATAAGCCACTCTATGTTGTAGTGCTTTTTATCCTGGCCGATTTAAATAATTTAGACTTTGTCGGTAACAATTGTACAACATTACTCATTATTTTACGTTACTCGGACAAAAATATGCAAGACACCATGTTTTACGGCGCAAAGAACATTGAATTAAATGTCACTCCAAAACGGGCACTATTTTCTCGCTCAAGACATTGGCATGTTCATTTTCACGTACACCCTCAGTCGGTGCCGAATGTATAGTAGTAGCAGCAGTAGGTATCCTTATTACAAGGGGTTAAGGTGGTAATTTGAATATGCGTTTATTGTGGAGTACTTGTCACGGTAATGAAAGGGAGGCTGACGGAACAATGTGATGTTGTATTTCACATTAACATTATGTTCACAAGCTGAGCGTTGTCCGCTATTGTCCACTTATGTTTGGTTTGGATCGGCCGAGGCCGGGGTTATATGAAACGAGTTGTAAGCATTGTAACTACTGTGACGAACTGTGTATTTACTACGTTTTTGAGTATCCGATATTTCGTCACAGTCTTCTCGGAGTAGCTGAGGTGCTGCGAGTTTTAAAAGGGATAGTAAACCAGGAAGTTAAAAGGAAACATAAGATATGCCGCGCCGCGCATAACTCGCGACGGGAAATATGGCCGTCGTACTGGTTTTACCTATCTCAAATACTCTAAAGATATATTTATATTTAAAATTTTGCTCGTCACATGCCTCGGCTAAATCATTAGCTATTTTATACTTAAATTATACTGCTGTGGTATGCAAAAGAAATTAAAAATTGTCGTGTTCTCGTGAATCGTTATCGCGCATGAAGTTTGACACAAAAAAAATTTTTAGCTAATCAAAACTTTTATTAACCAATCACAACTTTCTTTTAATAGCGGGAAATTGTGTCGTGTGTAATATTTAAAGCGGCTAGTGGGAAGAAGGAATTTTTTTATGTGATACATATATGTCAGATAAAGTTATATGGACTGTTTCTCGAAGTCAAAATGTACTGAGAGCTTCGTCGGTATATATTCTGTCACTGGGCAACAGGCAGACGCCGCCACATCATCATCATCATTTTAGCCTTCTATCGCCCACTGCTGAGCATATGCCTCTCTTCGTGTACGCCACTTATCCTGGTCCTGGGTTAGTCTCAACGAGCCAACGGACGCCAGGCGTTTCTTTCATCCGAAAGCGGCCACCAATCCGTCAACATTTCCAACACCCGTGCGACACACCAACAACTTACATCCCTAGAAAACCGCACTGCCTCCATGTAAACCCCTCCCGTCCTCATTGTAGCGGCACAACCATTGAAAGGGCTACCTATTGTTATTCCATTTTATAAGACAATACCCAAAGGTTTCACATAGTCTTTTATTTGTATTGCGGCCCTTTGAGCACGCCGCGGCGGCATCTTTGCTTGACGATTCATTAAATGACTTTTTGTTGCTCATTGACTGGGTTATTGTGTGAACTGAGCTCATTCATTTGTTTTTCATTGAGATTAAGATGCGCATGCGTCTATGTCTAGTGTCATTTTCAAAAACATTTATGAACGTCGAATATCGGGTTTGCTTCACATAATATCTGAAATAATGAAAATATTTTTTATTTTAGCTAGTTCAGGTCAGTGGGGACTTGGGGAGACACTCCTCCTTTCTGTGTAGTATTTTTAATCTGCTAGCATTGTGAAAAATGGCATTACACTACGAAATAGTTAAAATTCATGGTAAAAAAACAGTTATGATAATTTGTTTCTAGATTGCCTTTAATCATTATAAAAGCCAGAAACCAATAGCTATTGTCTTTATTTTTGTGTTTTCGAAAATAAAAATTGTCACTACTTTAAGCCAACCCTTTAACTATGGTCCGACTCTATTGGACTAGTCGCCGTTGAAAAACATCCCGTATACGAATGTAGTCAGTTACTTACTTATACGAATTAGAATAAGTGCTACTTGCACTTATTTTGGGTACTAAATAAATATAATAGGACATTCCTACACAAATTGACCAAGTCCCACAGTAAGCTCAAGAAGACTTGTGTTATTTATTTATTTCCTAGCTTTTGCCCGCGACTTCGTTTGCGTGGACAGTAACAGCAGCTAAAGTAAGTATAGCGCCTGGAAAAATTCTCATAGCAATTCAATTTGAGCATATTATGCACACAAATTAGCAGGCACTTCATTAATTATCTCAATTCCACCCCGCTTTTTACTTTCTTAAGGGATGATTTTTGGGATAAAAACTACACTATGTCCTTCTCAGGGACTCAACCTATCTCTATGCCAAATTTCATCTAAATCGATTCAGCGGTTTAAGCGTGAAGAGGGAACACACAGACAGACAGACAGACAGACTTTCGTATTTATAATATTAGTATGGATTTATTTATTTAAAAATTTAAATCAGGCAACAAGGCCCATACGATTTTCCATGTTCATAGAGACCTCTTTGTTACTTAAGACTTTTTAACTAAGAAAACTTTTCTTGTTTTGTATCGGACAGTGGGTTCGATGCTCGGCCGCTCATTTACGAGGATTAACAATAAAAACGAAATTTGATCGTTGTTGTTAAGGCGCAGTTTATAGAAACAGTTTTATAAATAATGGAATTAATTTTTATTAAATATGAATTCCATTATCTCAAATCAAAATATATGTATTCTAAATGAAATAACTAATTTTTTGCACTAAACCTAATTATAGTTACCTATCTCTATTGCGCATGGGAGTAAATTTTTGTTTTGTATTAAGTCCGATATATGTATTTTGTGTTTTTTTTTGTTGTTCTTTTAATGTGTCCCTGCAATAAAGTTTAAAAAATCTCTGATACCACATAGTGATAGCCTGATGGCAATCAGGCAATCCATTTGCACGCGCTAAAATAATTCGGACACGTCTACATAATTATCTGGCTATGAAATCATTATGTCAAGATTTTTTACTTATAGCAAGATCATTATAAACCAGATAAAAGTAAATTGGTATCAGGACTTAAATTTCAGTTAAATTTAAAATGCTGCAAATCTGCAATTAGCTATGTGGAGAAAATAATGTAATGTACTAATGAAATTCGTTTTACATGATAATTTTATATTTTTATGGTTTTATAATTATTTTGACCCTCAACTAACCATTGGAAATTTTATTTGACCAGGATTCTACTAGTTTTATAATTAGTTACTCACTTAACTAATAAAAACGAATTATTAATCTGTTATAGTTTATATAAACGAATGGGTAAAATACAGTGAGGAAAAATGCGGCTGAAAAGTTCTTTACGCGGACCAAACAAGTTTAGGGATAAGATCGAGCTATTTTTTTTTCGTTTATTTACTGTTGATTCTATTGTTATTGGGTTAGGTTATGATGATGGGATCCTAGGGAAACGTAGGGAACTATTTAAATATTTTAGGCATTTTCATAGTACTTTGAATAATTTTTATACAAGCATTTCCTTCAGGAAAATGAGTATTGGTGAAGTGGAACTGCTGACGAAGCCCCTTAAAATGGCATCTTCAAGAAATCGAGAAATTCACAGTTCTTTGAAATTTTAAACAGTTGAGACGGTTAAAAATATAAAGCTTCTCCTTAACGGGGTGTTATCAGATCACCGTCGGGGGTCAATAAATCCCATACTTTATGTTCTATCCATTGTTATCCTCATTAACTCTTTGTCTCATTAGCTGTCCTGTATTATACCTTATTTTTTATTACAGCGTGGATTAAAATTTTATTGGGTAAGGTTACACAGGTGATTTTGTTACCGCGTTGTGATAAAAATACAGAATGAGGAACAGTGAGTTGTACATTTTGTATAAAATAATTTTATGAACAAAAGTAGGTATTAAAAGATAATTCATCACGTCTAGAATGCCTTACCTACAGAATCCCTAGTCACAGAATAAGTAATAGTATTATCATACAGAACGGCCACGCACCGCCCCGCCCCGACCCGAATGACCTCGCCCCGCGAGAGCAGATTGACGGCCGTTTGCCGGCCGCTCAGTACTATTTTTAAGCAACTTACTCACACTATGACGCATGACGCGTGTACAGACATGCCGTTCACACATAGAAACGCAAGTGATTTTTGATGTATAGCATGTCCCGCCCTGTGCCCTAGTGTAAATTTCATTCGATAGCGTGACGGACGTAAAGCTTGACCAGTAATATATGATCATTGTCAAGAGGGCGCTGTTATTTTCATGTATAGGGTGACAGTTCAGTATAGTATGAAAAAATTAGTTCCAGTCCGCAAATTCCGCAACATGGTGCGTGATCATATATTCCTGGACAAGCTATACCTGGTGGCACTACTGCGCCAATTTTTTTTTCGGCATAACCTCTTTTACATAAATACTCTAAGGTGACTACTGGCCGACCAAGACAGGACACTGACATATTGACAAACTGACAACTGACTACACAAATAAATTAATTACGGCAAGCTTCAAGTTAAGAAGTATATATCGTATTATTGTATTATTGATTCCGCCCCGCTAACCTTTATATATATCGAAGCATCGCCGCCGCATATCGAAGAAGTAGTTAAATTTAATATTGAACAACCGTTCAAGATAAAGCTTTGGAATGATAGACGAGGACTACGGAGTCGACTAACGGGGTAAGTCACCTGCGAGTACAAATTTATCTTTAGATTGAACTTGAAACACCGCAGTCCGCAGTATCTGCTCCAGCTTCTGTAATTATTGTTCTTTCCTCAAAATTCTTGGTTGGCCATTGTGTGTCTGACAATGGCACGCGCCATAGCACGCGCTCAGGCACAATGTCACACAATGGCCGACCGCTCGCACAAAAGAAACAATGGCTTTTGTTTGACAGATTAGCGTCTTAGAGGTAAAAATCATTTGAGAAGATTCATACTATAACACAAACCTTAAGTACTTATAAACCTGGATTATTGGTATCAAAACTAACGTTAATATAGTTGGTATAATCATCAGAGCGAAATAGTACTGCGAGGGCGGGATAAAAGGCTCTGTTATCGTGACAAACGGGTGCAATAAAAAGTGGGATGATGGCAGTAGCCAATATGAGAAATGTTGATGCATTGTGAATATTTTCATAGAGTTGATACAACATGATCCACTCAGAATCAGAATAAAAAGAAACTTACTTCGATTCCCAATTGAAGTGCCTCTTGACATTCTCCCTTGTTGATTTTAGGCTTATTTATAGTTTAGTTTGTGTCTACTTATTAATTATAATGGTAATTCTTCTTATCTTATGTTATTAAAATGTTTAGAGTAAAATACTAATGCATGCTGTGTTCGCCTGTAATTGGTGGCGCAATCATAATTTAATAGTATGCAAGTGTGTTAGTCTATAAGTTGTTGTTGCCACTGTTGGTGAACCTTAAAAAAAAATAAGAATATAGAGAAAAATAAAATGTCTCCATTGATTGTCTCCATTTACTCACGCTTTTTCTTATAAGTTATGTTTATATGTACAACGTTGTACAACAAGCTGCAAAAATGCATGGCCACTGTATAAATGAATTCCATTCATAAAGTGGCCATGTACTTTTGCAGCATCAAACAAAACTGACTTTAATTTAAATCGTAAGTTCGTACTAGAGTAATCCCCAAAAGGCCTAGTTTTTCTAGTTTTTTCAGTAGTTTGCTGGTCAGATACTGCATTCGTCAAAAACTAGCACGCCAATGCTTAGGATTAGATTACAGAGCGGACCTCGGGTATCCCGAGTAATCCGTAACAAAAAATCAGGACAGTGGACAGGACAATGGTATTCCGATATACACCTAGCTGCAAAAATTCATGGCTATTCATCAAAGAGGATATAATAGGATATAGCTGTACGTCATAAAAATTTTGTAACCACTGTAAATTTACTGCCATCTATCGACACACTTTAAAACTAAAAATGAAGATTTATAAATATACGATAAAATGTATTTAAATATGGATAAATGATTTTTTTATTTGCATTATTTATTTTTATATGATTTTGACCCATGTTTTTCACTGATATGCGTAAAAATTGTTAAATAACAAACGAAACCGTCAACGCCCTCTATACGAGAGTAGGTCAAAGGTAGTGGAGCCATCTGATCGAAAATCAAATTTTCGTGATTTTCGAGGCACGTTTTTTCCTTAGACTGTATCCATCTATTACGGAGTTATATCTATCTTTGCTATTCATAAAAAGGCCATGCACTTTTGCAGCTCACCGTTCATTCTAACAGTTCTGACGAAATAAATTCAACAGTTCTATATAGATACAATTTCAATCGTCTGATGTACGCCGACCGGCGAGGTTGATAAGGCTGGGACAAATACAAATTGATAAACAAAAAGACACCTAGACACCAGATTGTATATGTATATGTTTATTGTGGAACGGGAGTGGGAAATAATAACGAAGATAGTGCTGCTTCTGGCGAATGGGTTCAAGTTAATAATAGCCAGATAGTAAAAGCTAGAAATTGTTTAGTATATAGAAGTTATATTTTTTTACGGTTACGTAGCCAAAGGGTAAAACGGGACCGGACCGGGACGGTACCCTATTCTATTACTAAGACTCCGCTGTCCGTCTGTCTATCTGTCTGTCTGTCTGTCTGTCTGTCACCTGGCTGTATCTCATGAACCGTGATAGCTAGACAGCTGAAATTTTCACAGGTGATGTATTTCTGTTGCCGCTACAACAACCAATACTAAAAAGTACGGAACCCCCGGTGGGCGAATCCGACTCGCACTTGTCCATTTTATATTATTAATAAATGATGATTATGATTATTTATTTTATTTTCAT
The DNA here is from genome assembly GCF_947568885.1 of Cydia strobilella. Classification (NCBI taxonomy): domain Eukaryota; kingdom Metazoa; phylum Arthropoda; class Insecta; order Lepidoptera; family Tortricidae; genus Cydia; species Cydia strobilella. Next base: position 14,677,683 of record NC_086054.1, read on the forward strand.
ACAAGGTTTAAGGCAATTAAGGCAATAAAAATTGCCTTAAATATATATAATATATATATATATATATAAATATTATGAGACAATCTTACACCTTGTACCTACATGATTCCTAGATAATTCATACTATAGACATGCCGAGATGTTTTTATCGATACACCTGTTCTGTTGAAGTTCTTTAGGCTTATTTGTTTAAAGATCATTTTTAGAACACAATGAACTCCAGGCTCTGTTATGGTACCAAATTCTATAAACGTATTAACCAACTCGCACATCCCATTCGACTCACCAGCGGCACTTTTGCCTCTTATTGCCCCCTTTCAACATTCGCAAAGACACCCGACATGCGCTAATTCGCCATCCACCAATTGTATTGCTACCTTAACAACAACGAATCGAGCGGCCATCTAGAATTCCTTACCTTACCCGCTACAAAACGTCTTAAGTTATTCTAAATTTCGTACCTACTTAACTGACCTTTTATAGACTCTATTGCCTTCACAATAAGATATACGCTTAGTCAGTTGAATGGGTATGTAGATAAGATGTTTTGTATTAGTAGAAGAGATTTGTATGAGTTCACAGCTCAGCTAGTTAAGCTGCCCATTGATCCGTCCGTCTGTGTGCCGACAATGGGAGTATGGGAGCAATGGCGCCTTCGCTTGTAGTGATAGATGATTTTGAATTGTAATTGGGTGGTGAGAATGTTGGGGTGTTGTACCTAATTGGGATAAGGTTTAGTATTTAACTCAAGGAAAAAGTTGTTAGGTTTAAGGAAACGCGTTGTGTTTTGGAGAACAAAATGACGAATCTGACTCAAAAACAGACGATTCAACGTTAGCCACGCCGTTCTGTCTGCTAAAACGTATTTAGTTTCACTGTTTCTAGTTTTGTACCATGGGATTTGGCTTAAGTTAAGCCGCTTAACACGTTGGCGGACATTTAGTCACACCAGTTTGGCACATAAATTTTGTTTGGAAATATTGGGACTGTCACTGTGTGACTGTGTGACATGAAATTCTATGAATAGCATTTCATGTTTCTTTTTTTCATTTATCTTTGTCATTATATATTTTTTAAACTATGTAAGTAATGTAAGTACATAGTTATGTTATGTAATTAAATGAAAGATATATTTTCACGATTTTTTTTTTATCGAGCTGATTTCAATTAAGCCTAGTATATAATAGTTTTGCTTGGTCTTTTGCCTTGCAAATATAATCCCGTGGCATTTACTTTTGTAAAAACGTAAACGTGTAACAATTCATTAAATCATTTTACGGTGTAGACTCACTTGTTTTAGTCACTCGCGCGACATGTTTCGGAGAGCCTAGGTCTCGGGTAGGATTTAATGTTAGTATGTCTCACAACAGTTTAAATTCGATTATTGCAAACCTTTACGGTGTAACAATTCAATATATAAAATTCAATTTTGCTTTATCCCCCTCTTAAAGGTACAAAATAAATGATTGCAAAAACACCTATGTAAAACCTATCTGTCATTACATCCAGAAGAATGTCGAAGCAATTTATTATTTAATTAATTTAATTAAGCAATTATCTTTATCTTAAGAAAAAAGAGCGCCTTTCAAAATGACGCGTGCCGACCATTATTTTAACACCTTTTAATAGCTCGCTATCGAAAAATGTTTTAATTGAATCAAACTATTTATAACCGTGTTAATTGATTTTAACATAAAAATGTGCAATGTGCATTTCTTTAAAATTTATTGAGCAATTCCGTTGACTTTATGGCTATAAAACTTTTAGGCAGGTATATACTGGGCGATGGAAAAATATGACACAGTAGATTTTTTTTTGTGTACAATAAAATTTTCTTTTAACAGAATTATGCTTTTTTATTGTACTCAAAATGTTGGATACAACTAATTTGAATTAAGCCAGATTTTGTTTTTGTAGAAGACTAGGATTGCCTGATTATATCTATTTTTTTTTGTTTTTATTGGCTTACCATAATTACACATAAAGTCATGTTTGTTATCATTCAAACAATTAATGCTTTAAAAACCTCACATTGTTAGATAACCTGTTTTACGATTTTTTTATATTTTATATTCTAAGGGTCGGTTGCATCAAACCTTCTGTCACCGTTTTACCGTTCGCAAAATTTTATTGTATGGAAAGTTTCATAGTTATCTGCTGCTTAATGTTAATTAGTCTGTTAATTGTGGTTGGTGCAACTCCCCCTTAATAAAATAAAATAAATAACAATCGTTAAACAGGCACTTTACGCCAAACTCATTATTAATCTACTGATTATCTTTTCACGCTTTAGAATCACCCACCAATGACAACGTGTGAAAACAATTAAGCTAATAAATACGTAGATAGCTACCCCCCAGTGTATGGATAACCAACCGCAACGAAATGAACATTTATATCAAAATTAGGTGCAAATTGTATAAATTTTCATGCAATTAGTTGCATGCTAGCACGTCCCATTCCGAAATCAGCTTCACGCACTGATGCTCTTCTCTTTATTTTGCCGTCCCCAAATAATAATATTCACTCTTATTCCATAACAAGTAAGAGTCATTTTGGAAGTAGCAGTTTGCTTACTAAGTACAAAAATAATTTTGTAATAAAACACGCGCTAGAAAAGTTGATCAAAAACATACGGCAGTCAAACTCGCTTCTGCACTCTACAAAATAAGGAGGCTTAAAGATTTTTTTCTTTTTATAGGACGGCAAAGTTATCGTGGTAGAAGATTGCACGTCGAGCACGCGCTTAGGTTTTTTATTGTACGTCAACGGCAAAGGTATGTCTACAATTTTGTACCTTAATCTATCGCAATAAGGCGAAAAGTGTATAGATATATTTGGTTTGATAGTAAGGGTTAACGGGGCATGTAATAGCGTGATGATTGTTGTTGATTGGTCAAACAAAAACTGTTGTTTGTACGATAAATTAGGTTAATTCTTGCGTTTTTGTATGGGGTGTCGCGGTCCGATGCGTCTGCGGTGTTGTTTGATATTTCAGTTAACTAAGTTGATAATTAATGTGGTATTATGATATAGGTGTATCAGGTATATGAATTTGTTAATATGACCTTGTGTACTGTTTCATTTCAACTGTGGTTTCATAGAGTACGTCTGAATGTCTGCCAAATTTAACCAGTTTGACAGTACTGGCTTCCCTCGAATGCGATAATAAAAGTCTGCAATATGAAATTAAGATATTATTTTCAAAGTTTGCTGCTCCGGGTTTTCGAAAACATGAGATTATTTTTAGGGTTCTGTACCCAAAGGGTAAATACGGGACCCTATTACTAAGACTCCGCTGTCCGTCTCTCTGTCCGTCCGTCTGTCTGTCTGTCACCAGGCTGTATCTCATGAACCGTGATAGCTAGACAGTTGAAATTTTCACAGATGATGTATTTCTGTTGCCGCTATAACAACAAATACTAAAAACAGAATAATATAAATATTTAAATGGGGCTCCCATACAACAAACGTGATTTTTTTGCTGTTTTTTTCCGTAATGGTACGGAACCCTTCGTGCGCGAGTTCGACTCGCACTTGGCCGGTTTTTTAAAAGGATATCAATTCAAACTAGTGTTCTGCCTCGAAGTCCATGTGATGTAATTAAAGAGTGTTCCCCCCTCTATATTTCTGTAACGTTATGTATAACACTCAAAATCACAAGCTTATTCAATATAATCCCCAATACTTTTTACTCCATACCGTAAATAACGGATTTGTATAGGCAGAATACTTACGTAAAATTAAGTTTCAGTTACTTTTTTCACACTTAATATGATTTTATGAGTTAAAGCAAAGATAGATATAACTCCGTAATAGATGGATACAGTCTAAGGAAAAAACGTGACTCGAAAATCACGAAAATTTGATTCTCGATCAGATGGCGCCACTAGTTTTGGCCTACTCTCGTATAGAGGGCGTTGACGGTTTCGTTTGTTATTTATAATTTTAATGCATATTAGTGAAAGAACATGGGTCAAAATCATATAAAAATAATTAATGCAAATAAAAAAAATCATTTATCCATATTTAAATACATTTTATCGTATTTAGTTTTAAAGTGTCTCGATAGATGGCAGTGAATTTACAGTGGTTACAAAATTTACTATGACAGTACCGCTCTATCTTATTATATCCTCTTTGATTAAAGTAATGTAGTTTCAAAAAACTTCCACTTTCATATGCAACAAAAAAAATGGACTTTCTTTATACCTATCCTAATTGTTTTCCCTGAAGCAGCATTTTTCACTGAGGTGTGCAATAAAGAGTATTCTATATATACCTATATATTTATCCATCTATACCTATTTAAGAGGGGGCGTAAAGCCAGAAAATTAGAAAAATATAGCGCGCCACGCGAAACTTGCGACGAATATGCCCACAGCGCGGGTTTTACCTTTTATCTCATTACTCAGAAAACACACTTCTGTTTAAAATTTTGCGCTTCAGATCCCTTGGCTACCTATTTTATACTAAAATTATACTAATATGGTACGCAGTGTAATTATATAAATCTGAAAATAAATGAAAATTTGACATATTTCGTGAAGTTTAGTTAGAGTTAGCCTTTGCAAATATAGTCTAAGTAGTTTATGTGTGAAAATTTTCATGGCATTTTCCCTTGATTAAAATATAAAAACTAAAATTTTGTGGCCAGCCTCCTCTTAACCTCATCGCGGTTAAACAAAACTCCTACCTGTACAGGTTTAACACACAAATCATTAGGACCTAATTTGACAAAGCGCGCCAGCACCGGCTGCGCCTGCGTCGCGTCGTGCTTATCAGTCTAATTGGTTGGATCACTACACGGCCTCTGGCGGACGGATTGGTAATTAAATTACTACGTGCTTGTTCAGAACAATCCGGAATACGGGAAAGGACTATTCTATCCACTGTACATGTACCGATGTCTAGAATATGGCAGAGTGCACTAAGTATTACGAATTTTTCTTTTAAGCGTTTTAGATATGTATAAGTATGGGTTGATACCCAGGTAGCATTTATACGTCATTATGGCGACAGCGACGTCATTATGACGCATTAATGCCTTCATTATGACGTCGCTGACGTCACTTTGCTACCTGGGTACCAGCTGTAGGTATTAGGGAATAATATCAATTATTTAATTTACAGATATAGGAACTTCCTACCTGTCATTCAAATTTGCCTCTTAAAATCCGAAGTGTGCCCACCCACCCATATTACGTACACAGGGTGGCCAAAAAAATATGTGCATTCCCGTTGCCAGGAAGATTTTAGGATTATACTGAGCAACTTTTACTATGGGACCAACCCCGAAATCGCAAAAATAAATTTGGCTGTTTCATGCATTTTGGTCCATTTTCTATGGGAGGGTAATAATTTTTTTCGCGAATTCGTGGTTGGTCCCATAGTAAAAGTTGCTCAGTATAATCCCAAAACCTCCCTGGTAACGGGAATGCACAATTTTTTGACCATCCTGTATATTACATATTACGTTTTGGTTCAAAATAAAATATATAAATACTTTTACATATATTTTCGTTATAAAATATTGATTATTGACGTCTAGATATTATCAAAAGAACATCAAATGGAACGCAATCCGACTTGTATAAAAGTGTCATTCACGGTTTTAATGGTTAGCTCAAATTACCTCACTTTGCTCACGTTCATGAAACAAAAAGGTTTTATTTTGTATGAAATCCGTATGGATTTGTATATATATCAAAAGTGAGATAAGCTGAGGGTCGCCGTAAAATATATAATAACTTAGTACCTGTTAAAACAGTCATGCTTTTGCGATTATTTGGTTTTATAAGATTTATAAGAGCCACTTGCACCATTCCACTAACCCGGGTTAACCGGTTAAACCTGGAGTTACCATGGTTACTAGCACAATTTGATGTATGTTAGTAGGATGGTGCAAGTGGGCTTCAGGGTATTAAGTAATTATGAAATTATGCACAAAAAAAAATGTTTCATACATTTCAGCGTATTTGGCGAGCAGATTTTTTTTTCGATTTTGGGGTTGGCCTCATAAAAGTTGTTCAGTATCACCTACTCATTTTTACACCTTAGACATAACAAAATCATTATGCATTTATAATATATGATTATAATAAGGTGTATACCGGTAAGTGTGGCTGCGGACTGGCCTACATACCGGGCCTGTTTACACATTGATTAGTGTTTAGTGCCAGTTTATACATTTGCCACTAAACGCAAGTAGAAAATGTATAATTTAATCTGACATTGTTATTTTTATGTTTTATTGTTGTTTTTTATTTCTTATTGTTTTAGTTGTTAATTAGAATTTTATTTTAATTTGACTTTGCAATACTATTATTAATTCTGACATTATATTAACTAGGGTGCCCTAGCAATATATTTTGACTGCTTATTTATACTCTGAAGAGATAATTTTTGACATTGTGTTTAGTACAACTATCATTACTTTCTGACATTTTATCTCACTGTATTTGACTTTATAAAAAAAAATGTTATGATTTGTTTGCTTTTTTTTTAATTATTTTACTGAATTATTATTTTTTACAATTTGACGATCTTTTTGTGAGTTCATGTTATTTAGATACATTGTGACATTGTTAAATATCATGTAATTCCCAATAAGAAATAAATTAATCTAATCTAATCTAATCTATAAATTGGCAATAATCACTAATCAATGTGTAAATAGGCGATGTGAAACTAGCCACACTTACTTATCAATTGTTTTCTGTAAGCTGTATCTTTTACTTAGGTGTGCCAATAAAGAGTATTCTATCTATCTATCTTATCCCGCAGCCACATTGACTTTACGTCAAAAAAACCGGCCAAGTGCGAGTCGAACTCGCCCACCGAGGGTTCCGTCCTTTTTAGTATTTGTTGTTATAGCGGCAACAGACACGCATCATCTGTAAAAATTTCAACTGTCTAGCTTTCACGGTTCATGAGATACAGTATGGTGACAGACAGACGGACAGCGGAGTCTTAGTAATAGGGTCCCGTTTTGACCCTTTGGGTATGGAACCCTAAAAATGCCAAAAACCAATGAGTTTATAATAGTTAACACCACAATAAGAAAACCAACACAAAATATACTTGTAATACTTCTTTCTAAGCATCATGACTCATAAACTTAAAACAAAGTCACCCAACCCCGCACATTACCAAAAATCAAACACGGCAACATCAATTTCATTAATCTATATTAGATATTTCCCCGTCACCACTCGGCCCACAGATAACTCACAGAAATAAGTGGCTACATAAAAGCAAAGAAAAAAGCCGACGCACCAAACTCAATTATCTATACGACTGTATACGACCAATTGTCCAAAACTTCGGAAAGCTAGGCCAATAAAATTAATCCAACATCTGACGCCATTACGTATTGTGATGTTATTTAAACCGCTTATAGAACATACGCTTCACTTGAACTACTTACTGGAATTAAGATCCAGTGACAGTTTTTCGCGATTTCGGGGTTGACGTACATACATATCCACCCCCCAGAGTGTGGTCAGACATAACAAAATCCCTGTAAGGCTGCCCTATTTTGAAACAATTTGGCTTTAAGTCAAAGTCAAAATATTCTTTATTCAAACAGGCCTAGCAACAAGCACTTTTAAATTGTTTTACAAATATTACCTTACTAAATATCAGAGCAATTTATTGATGCAGTTATTATAGATATGTCAAACTTAATAAAAATAATTTCACAAAAGGATCGTCAAACACCAAAATTGTATAAAAAAATACTAGTTAAAATAAAAGTTGCTAGTTTGATTTAGAAATTTTGTTTCTGAGTTGGTAAATATGACCCGGAGTACCCGGAGGACCCGGGTATGTCCTTAAACTGCGTCCGTACCCGGATATGTCCTTAAACTACGTCCAAAAGAGAGGTATGGGCACTGTGAATGACATCTCGCTTTGTGTGGTAGGGCACAGGACAGCGGATGTCATTCCAGATCTAGAGCAGAGCCCAACTGGGGAAGTACCTCCACCTTACAGAAAACCGCAGCCAAATAACACTAGACCCTACTCATAGTGTTGTGTTCCTGCGCCGCGCCCGTACGTCAAAATGACACCACTCGGTCATGACGCCCAACATTCCTCATCCGTGCACGGAATTCGCGCGCGAATAGTAGTTAGCTTGGCGCTTTCTCACCACGGGCCGGACCACTGCTTTAAACGTGGTTTGTACAAGCGAGTGGTTGCTAAGCGATCGTAATAGCAGCCGTGAACCGTATTAATCTCGACGCGTTGATTAGTAAAACTATAAAAGACGAAGTAACAGGAATGCGGTTAATGATGAGCTGAAACCCGATTTTATGGCCGTCGTTAAAGTGACCGACAATTGTCTAATTGTTGCGTCGTGGGAAGAATGGGTGAAAGTCTGGTACTAGAAGCCACTTCAGGATGCTCGGAGCAACTGTGATGAAAGCAGTTGGCACTGGCGAAGAGCATGGTTCGGCAACATTTTCAATCTAGCATTTAGTTTGTAACTTTTCTATATCAATTATTATCTATGTTATGTATGATTAGAAGTATTTAGCTACTTACAATCATTTTATATTTTAAGTTAATGATATCCACTTAAGGTAGTTTATTAGTTAGTAATTACAAGTTATAACACACATGTCATACAAAATAAAACATTACAAAGATCTTAACCTAAACTAAAACCTAACAAACACAAAAACTATTCACAAAATGCGCCCCGCGCCCCTCCAGATGCAAAGGAGCCCATCACGCTCGCCGCGTTGCCACGTTGAACAGCGATGGACAACCTTTGCAAAAGGAACGACCCGGAGCGAGGGTCATGACCACTCTCCCGCAACCGTCTGCCCACTTCCCCAATAAAAGTCTTGGCCTCAGCACACCAACAGCCAGTGGTTTCCGCGGCAAGAGGGACAAAAAGGTAGTGCGTCAACACCGCATACTTTTCCCGCTTCCGAGCCGCCGCTAGCTCAGCCGCTGCCCCCGCCGAACGCACGGGTTTTAGCTACAGGTTTCATGAAACTGGCCCCTAGTTGTTTACTCATTTGCCGCCATCTTGATTTTAAAAACAGGTGAAAGTCTAAACTCCTCTTTATAGCGTCAGTCACTTGTCTAATTCCAATTCGTAATCGTTACAACGTATCGCTTTTAACTTGTTTCCAAATTCAAAAACAATTTGCTTTTTATTGTGTCAAGAGGCAACGTTTTTTCTAAATCAACGTTTAATAGTACCGTTTTAACAAGGAGAAATCTAAACGTAATAAATTAACAGTAGATGTTAATATTATAGGTTTAGGACTGAGTAATACAAAACGTCGCAAAACGTCTAATGTAATAAAGCAGTAGGTAGAGTAAATGCCCAATTTATAATAATTATATTAAATTTTTACGCGGGTTAATCAAGGGCTAATGCCATGAAAAACAACCAAAACTTTAAAAGGTTAATGTTGGCTAGATAGAAAAAGATCACGAAAACATGTCTATATTTTTTTGTTGTATATCGTTACCCTTCATACCATAGCAGTATAATTTTAGTATGACAGGAGTAGTGTTACACCTGAGATTACATTGTATAAAATAACATATTACCGTTATCAGATATTGCCAAAAACATTAAACAATTGCCGATTAAGTCCCCCAACCCTTTACCGTTACGGCAGAGACAAGAAATGAATAAGGACAATCCACCTCCTTTCAGAATCGCGTAATTTACCATTCTTGTTTATTGTTCTACGTTGCGGAAGGACTTCTAGGAATCATGCATTTTTTGTAGCGCTCCGACTTGTTGTTTTCTAACAAAATAGTAATAGCTTTAAGTAAGAGCTTTAAGAGCGTAAATGGAAACAGACTATGTTTGCTATGTTTGTATGTTTTAAGCCAAAGTAACCGTAAAAGCCATAGTTCATACCTCGTTTTTTCTTTTTTTCTGATAATATGATTATTGATTCGATTCGACAAAACCTTGTAACGCCATGTTCCTACAAAAATTAAGGAACGCATTCTTTTTGAAGAAAGTAAAAACACCTTTCGTGTATTCACATATAATCTTTATTCAAATAGGCCTAGCAACAAGCACTTTTAAATTGTCAAGTTTTAAATATTACCTTAATCTAAATATCAGAGCAATTTATTGATGCAGTTATTATTATTCTTAAAAACATTGAATGTTTATAGATATTACCACCACTTAACCATATTTTACATGTGTTGGATATAATCAAATCCTTAAAGTGCTTTATTGCTCCACGTTGTGAATATATAAAATAAAATAGCCTTTAGGTATTACTGAGTGAGTGAGTGGTTTAGGTGAACATAATGGACAATGATGTAAATATTTTTTTGAATAATAAAAAACTAATCACTAATTCACTTTTTTTTTAAATAATATCAACTCAGTTCGCCTCTTTGCAAAGGACTCCCCTAAGTCATTTCAATGAGTCCGATCCATCGTAGCTGTTGTCCCGATCCCGCTGTTTTTTTATCTCATCTTCCCAGATGGGATTGGATGGGAACTGTGGGATTATATCTGCTATATCCTCTGGGGTACCCGTTCTTATTTTTTTTGCTTGCTTTTTGAATACATACTACCAATCTCTATTATTTACATATCTCTGTCCGCACTGTCCGCAGCAACCGAAACGCCGAAACAATAAAATTGCCGCCCCTCCCACCGCGCTGGCGCATAAATCAACAAAAACACAATTATAGGAAATTACACACATCAGTAATTAAAGCGGTTATTCATGTAGTGTCAATTACTAACAAATATTGTGGAGACCACCTACTGGTTTTGTTGTTTTGTGTTGATTTGGGTTACTTCGGGTGATATATCGCATAGGTACCTGTAGGTATATGATTTGTGGGGTCTAGTTTCTCTCGTGTGTGGTTAATGGTAGAAACTGTGAGGTTAAAAAAGATGTGAAAAATATTTGTTTTAAGTACATTAATATAATTAATATTAAAAAAAAAAAAAAAAAAAAAAAACCTAGCTGTCTACCTGACAAATCGGCTCCGTATTTAATTTTCATTTTCACCATAATTTTCGATTTCTTTGCCCCTGCAATTTCAATACTTGAGCCACAAATATTTTCCTGCATTTGCACGCATGTGGGCAAAGTTCAGAAGACCATATTTTGGAAAAACTGCAATTTTTCTTCATGTTTTTAAATGAGTCAATAATGACAACAAACAAGGACGCTAAGACGCTGCGTTGCTAGGCAACGTATCGTACTGCTTGGTACTGCACATGCTCCGCCCGAAAGCTCGCCATGCGCCGACTCCGACTGTCTTTGCTTGCTGACAGCTTCTGCCACCTTCACTGTCAGCTTTGTTTATCTCCAGGACTCTACATAGTTTATACATTCGTGCTGTGTTTTATACTATTAATTTTGGTTTTTTACTGTACTTGTAAGTTTTACATAGTTATCAAGGGATGTCACTTCCAGGCGGCAATGCATTTTCGACCACCGTCAACGACGACTTCTCTCAAAAGCCGCAGTGTTCTCTGTGCTCCAAACCCACATATTTTAAGAACCAACATGGCCTTAGAGTACACTTGGGCAAAAAACATAAATCCTCAGATACCGCAGACAGTCTGAATACTGACCATCCAATTTCAATAGATACGGTAGACCACCCAGTTACAAACGATATTTCAGAAACCTTAAGCCGCCTAAAACATAGTATTCGTATAATCAAACGAGTCCCGAGAGGTGCAAGAGTATCGGTTACACAAAAACTTACTTCTTTGTTACAAAATGTTGTGTCCGAAAACTCTTATCAGGCCTGGGAGCAACTACTCACCTTCCCCTATCGGACCCTACATATAACCGACAAGAACAAAACTACATCTCTTACGGCTAAAATAAAACATAACTGTCAACATCCACATCGCCTCGAAGATCTCCACAGAATAGCTCCAAAACATAACACATCTTTATACAAAAATATTGAAAACAAAGTAGGGGAAGGTGACATCAGAGGAGCTGCTCGTCTACTTTTTTCGACCGACTGTTTTGCTCCTAATAACCAGGAAACTCTTTCAGCTTTAAAAACCAAGCACCCATCGCCACCAACAATCCAAAACCTCGCCAATCCACCAGATTCATCAACACCTCCCCTCACTACCTCTACCGATGGGGTCCTTAAAGCTATAATGTCCTTCCAGAGCGGCTCAGCCAGTGGGCTGGATGGGTTGGCTCCACAACACCTCAAGGACCTCCTCGCATATAGTTCAGGCAACGACGGCGAGCTGCTCCTCAAGTCACTGGCAGACCTAAGCAACCTTATGTTATCGGGAAAAATACATACAGGAGTTACGAGCACACTGTACGGCGCCAACCTATGTGCGCTTTTGAAAAAGGATGGTGGTATCAGGCCAATTGCTGTGGGTACAACCTATCGCCGTCTTGTAGCTAAAATCGGCTGCGCTTCTGTATCCCGCCCTCTAAGCGAATACTTCCAGCCTACTCAATTGGGTTTCGGTTCAAAGGGGGGCTGTGAGGCCGCGGTCCATGCACTCAGAACTCATATAATGCAAACCTCTGGTAAGGTCCTGCTGAAGGTGGACGTCAAAAATGCTTTTAACAGTGTCGACAGAGTTGCCCTCTTAGAACAAACACGCATAAAAGTACCACAAATTTATAACTTTATTTGGCAATGTTACAGCAACGCTTCCCAATTACTTTTTGAAGAAAATCATCTCTCCTCAGCCGTAGGCTGCCAACAGGGCGACCCGCTTGGCCCAGCGCTTTTCAGTTTAGCAATTCACCCAATAATTGTAAAATTAAAGTCTAAATTTAATTTGTGGTATTTAGACGACGGCACCCTAGGAGGTGATGTAAGCGAAGTTCTAGAGGATCTTCGCGTTTTAATTGAAGAATTCCGCGGTATCAGACTAGAACTGAACTCTTCTAAATGCGAACTTTTCTTTTCCGATACATGTACTGACAAAGATTTCGTTATATCACAATTCCGTCGTCTCGCTCCTACTATTCAAATAACAGAGAAAAACTCACTTCACCTCTTAGGGGCACCTGTGTTGGACGAATCATTTTCAGATTTTTTAGAGAACAAAATTAAAAACCTTAACGAAGTTTCCGATCGCATGTCTAAAATAAATGCACATGTAGCGTACACCGTTATCCGTTACTGCCTTTTCGTACCAAAATTCACTTACGTTCTAAGGTGCAGCCATTTTTGGAAATTTCCCGCTCTTTTAGAAAAAATCGACATAATTATTCAAAATCTTTTAATTTCAGTAATCAACATAAACTTGGACGACCGCTCATGGACCCAAGCTTCTCTGCCGATAAGGCATGGTGGCCTGGGTATCAGAAAAGTGTCCAGCGTTTCGCTCCCTGCATTTCTGTCCTCAACACATAGTTCGCAGGAACTAGTATCTAAAATTCTAAAGTCCCCAGTCGACCATTTAGACATACCTTTTAATTCAGAGGCCAGAAATGCATGGAGCGGTAGTTGCCCAAACACTGACCTGCCCGAAAATCCCAATTCACAGCGCCTTTGGGACGAGCCGCTTTGTAGGCTGGTACGGCATAACCTGTATCAAACGGCAACCAGCCTTCAAGAGCGCGCTCGTCTGCTTGCCGCTTTCGAGTGGGAATCCGGGCAGTGGCTCCAAGCTCTGCCTTCCGTATCAACTGGAACACTTTTAGACAACTCCACCTTCCGCCTTTCCGTCGCTCTCCGCCTGGGAGTGAACTGTGTTGCCCCACATCGTTGTCGCTGTGGTGACCCAGTCGACCGGTTGGGCCACCATGGACTATCCTGCGGCAGAAGTGCTGGGCGTGCCCCCCGCCATGCTGGCCTTAATGATATCATCCGTCGGGCCTTAGCCAGTGCGGGAGCACCGGCGGTTTTGGAACCGACCGGCCTCGCCCGCGATGACGGTAAAAGGCCCGACGGCATGACCCTCGTGCCATGGAAGATGGGACGGCCGTTGGTTTGGGACGCAACCTGTGCCGATACCTTAGCGCTATCCCATCTCCATGGCACCGCAGTGAAGGCTGGTTCGGCTGCCAATTCGGCCGAGCTCCTCAAGCGGCGCAAGTATGTAACCATAAATAGTGGTTGCATATTTGAGCCGTTTGGGGTTGAAACTATGGGGCCTTGGGGGGAAAGTGCCCATAGAGTTTTTAAGGAATGTAGCCGCAGGTTAGTAGAGTTGACGCGTGACCAGAGGGCTGGTTCATATCTAGCACAGCGGATCAGCATTGCCATACAACGTGGCAATGCTGCCAGCCTTCTGGGCACGCTGCCAATAGACGGTACTGATTTGGGGCAAATTTTTTATTTATAGTTTATTTTTAAGTTTAGTATTTAATTTTAGTTTTTAATTTAGTTTGTAATTTTGATTTTTTTATACTTAGTGTTTAATATAATGAAATACAACTAATTCATTGATAACTGCTTAAAGGATTGTAAACATATTTTACTTCGTGGTGTAATGTTAATAAAATATTATTGTAACATGTAGGTATGTGTTTTGTTGTTTTTTTTTATACCACGTCGGTGGCAATCAAGCATACGGCCCGCCTGATGGTAAGCAGTTACCGTAGCCTATGGACGCCTGCAACACCGGAGATATTACACGCGCGTTGCCGACCCCAACACTCCTATCCCTCGTTGAGCTCTGGCAACCTTACTTACTGGCAGGAACACAACACTATGAGTAGGGTCTAGTGTTATTTAGCTGCGGTTTTCTGTAAGGTGGAGGTACTTCCCCAGTTGGGCTCTGCTCTAGATCTGGAATGACATCCGCTGTCCTGTGCCCTACCACACAAAGCGAGATGTCATTCACAGTGCACATACCTCTCTTTTGGACGTAGTTTAATGACATATCCGGGTCCGGACGCAGTTTAAGGACATACCCGGGTCCATAATTGATAATTTGTTCGTGTTAATGTAATAGTAAATAAATGTCTATTAACCTTTCATAAGTGTGTGGTGGTCAAAAATTTCACTGATTTTAATCATTGAGCAGTCTTAAATAAAATAATGTATAAAATTAATACGCTACCAAGTTGAACAGCCAATCGTCATTTCCTCTTTCGATCTCTCAAAGACAGTGAAACTAACTATATATATATATTTAGAGACAT
The DNA here is from genome assembly GCF_947568885.1 of Cydia strobilella. Classification (NCBI taxonomy): domain Eukaryota; kingdom Metazoa; phylum Arthropoda; class Insecta; order Lepidoptera; family Tortricidae; genus Cydia; species Cydia strobilella. The sequence continues at coordinate 14,692,787 of NC_086054.1, forward strand.
TTACCCAATAATTCAAATTAAGTTCACCTCGTAAATCAAACTGTTATTTATGACTTAATCGAACCAGCGATTTGGCAAAAGATATCTTATTATTACCCTTCACTAGCAGAACGATTTCATCCATTCTATAATAGGTAGGTGCATATACATATATATTGTCTATGGGGAATCTACGGAACGTCCGGTACGAGTAGAAACCTCCAAATTGTGACGTTTTCAATCAAAAGGTACGGCATTGTCGCTTGTCGATAAGGTTGATTTCAAATTGAAGCCATATGGAAATAGCGCCTTATTGACAACCGACAAAATACCCTTTTGGTTGAGAATGACACATGTAGTTAAAGTTAGTTAGATTTAATCTAATGATGAAATTAATAGATTTCGATTTATTGAAAACAACGCGATGAGAGATAGGAATCAAAGTTATCATCTTACCAATTTGGATGGCTATTTTGAATGATGTTGACAGCTACAATATCGAGTTTTGGTGGGAATGAGGATTTTTAAATGTGAAATGAAATTAACATAATATTTATAATTGTAGGCATAATTCACGACTAAGTATATTCCTGTTGAAACTGGACACAAAACATATTTACGACAAATTGTCCAAATGCAAATAAAATTAATTACCTGGTTATACTATGTATAATTAAAATATTTGTTAAACATGTTAAGATAGCATTTTTGAGAACCAGTAAAATTAAATTAATAGGTATTCTACGCAAATTATATAACTTCGAAAGCTGGCTCTTAGTTTACATAATAAATACATATATCCATTAATTTATACAGGTTTGTCTTATACAGAGTATTTTTTCAACCCTTAGCCATATTTGCGAAGTGAATCCCTCCATTCTAATACGACGGTCCGTATGTTACCTTTATACGCTAACACTAATAAATTGAAATTCAAAAATTCTTTATTGCGAAGACAGACTGTCGCGAATATCGCGAATTATCTAATAGTGGCTGACGTACGTCATGGAGTAAAATTAAATGGTGCTTGTAGTCACATTTAAGTTTTATAACCGCTTCTAGGTTGTTGTGATTTTTTAGGTGAAGACAAGAAGCCAGAACCAGCGGAGACGGTGAGCTTTTGTCTCGCCTATAATGTTGGGTGCAGCCACAAGATCTTCAATCTTGACGTTTTTTCGGTCTAAAACTACCATCTTCCCTTCTCACAGGACCCAGGATTATATTACTTATGCTTACTTTAATTTACTGGCTAAAATTTTAGTTTATACTAATTACATACCGATTTAGATGAAATTTGACAACGCAGTTTCTCGAATCTGTAGCAATTTACAAGCAAAATTCTATGTATGTATGGGGACCTCATGCTTTTCATAAAGGCTCTATGTTGCGGTGTCTGTGTAGTATGTCAAGTATGTGTGTACCTAAAGCCCGGTTCACATTTGTCTGACACACAACACGACACAAGACGACAGACAAATGTGAACCGGGCTTTACCTACGCAGTCCATCGCCGCGCAAACCCGGCACATTATAGGAGATCTTCCGTTTGGGCGATGCCAGTTTTTGCCGCTCCTGCGCATTGTATTACTATTGCTAGCTTGTGAACCAGCGTGTACATACATTGTCTATATTTTTATGTGGTAAACCTAAGTAAGACGAGTGACAAATCGATCTAAAATAAACTCTTGCTTCGAATTTGACAGCTAATATATACACTTTCGGGTAACTGGTCGTCAAAAGTGTACATTTAATCATTCAGTTATACAGGTTATACTTATCACAAAACATTAGGGCTCCCTACAGCATACCATATACCTGTAAACTACTTACTTTGATTCGTAAGTTAACGTTGATCATCGATTTCGTTTCTGAACGCTTTCATCGTGTATTTATGTTATATGTTGCCAACCACATCTTAAAATTTTTAACGTGTTCAAAAATCAACTCCCTATTCTTCAAAAATCGATGACGATTCAAAGTTACCCCAGTTTACGGCTCTATGCCGGCAATCCTTTATTTTCTGGCCTTTGTAGTAATGTAGGTGTGTACTATCAAAATTTGAATCCTCCTGATGAATCTGACCCCTCCAATACCCGTACCATGAGTCACTGACAGTGTCAAAACTGACATAATATATACGCTAACGTCTACGTAATTTACTTTCACATCATCATCATCATGTCAGCCGATAGACGTCCACTGCTGGACATAGGCCTCCCCCAAGGCTCGCCACTCCGACCGATCCTGTGCCGCTCGCATCCACCGAATTCCCGCGACCTTCAACAGGACTCACACAGGACTCTCAGGAGGTTCAGGACTTTCTATACATCTCGCTCATACTAATATGCGAGTACAAGCGAGATGCATAGAAAGTAAGTTACGTTCTCGATAGCGTTTGTGTCAGTGCCAATGCCAAACTGGTAGTAGCCGCACAGGTCAATAACAGTTTTACTGAATCTTCGTCTCTCGTGCTCTCTATGCGTTGAAAATGTCGCTTCGCATTGTAACACAATGCCTGATGATCTAACGTGCATAACAACGCTTTTTGTCCGCAAATGGCGCCAAATACGATCGCAAATGAGTCCATGTAGATGTAAATGTGTTGCTAATGTGTTTAGCTGTTTTTGTTTCATTGTGACTGTATCGATTAAGGATATGGGACTCGGGCTCACGTGATTATACGACAGCTGATTTGAATTTCGTAAACTCGGGTTATTCCCACTAGTCACCACCAAGTTGTTACCAGTGGTAACTGCTAGGATTACCACTGGTAACTACTGGGAATAATAAACTGAGTTGGTGGTAACTACTGGGAATTATTTTCGGTTAGGTTAGGTATAGGTATTTTCAGTTACAAGTGGTAAAATGTGGAAAAAAATTCAATCAACTTGGTGGTAACTAGTGGGAATAACCCGTAAACTCAGAGGAAATTTATTTTACGAATGCTCCGGATCATGAATATCCTTTCAACAGAGGGTTCCTGTGCTGAGATTTTCTCAAGAGATTAGTTCTTAAAGCGTAGAGGCAACGCACTTAATTGTAACACCTCTACTACAGAGCTATGCATCCAGGATAGGTTATGATAACGCTTTAAACCATACGAAAAATCCAAAATATAAGGTAAGGCCCAATAAAAAAAAATTAATTTGAATTTACTGTATTATGTTATTTAGTAGTTAATTTCTGTTTAAAAAACTAAAATAAATACCCTTCTCTTACTCATACAGTTCTGTCACGAGTTCCATAAATCTTTTTCAATGCCATTTCTAAATAGTCGATAAAAACCTAATGATACATCGGTGCACACAAGGCATCGTGTCCTAAGAAGGGGAATATTAAAATTTGTAATACAATGCTCGAACAGGTCTACTCACAAAGCATTTTGACATTTGGTTTAATCTCTGTATTATATCTTGACCCCAACATTCAGTATAAGACGTATATTGACCGGGATATAATAATATGGACCGTGATTACCTTCTGTATTGTCCTTATCCCGGTCAATGGAAGTCTAGTGAAACTAACCGTGAATCATTCAAAACTGTTATTCAGTATAAGGTCTACACTTATCTCAGGGGCTTGGTATAAATAAGTTTTCTACGCGACATTTCCATCTTCACCACTTAGATAGTTGGAAGTCCTCAATTGTGCGTTTCTCCAGAAACTTCCTGCCTCGCATAGCTAAACTGATGAACTGTCGTCCGCGGTTTAAACCTTCAAGAAAAGAGCGTACTCACTCATATGGCCGGCTACGCATTTGTAACTCCTCTGGTGTTGCAGGTGTCCATGGCCGTCGGTAATTGCTTACCATCAGACGACTCGTCTGCGTGTTTCCCTCTATATCATAAAAAAAAAAGTTGCGCAGTGATTTTCTAATAGAAGGTAGCCGTTTTGGAAAACAACAGCAGCAATTACAGCTAAGCCAACCAATCCGTAGCTATCAACCAACCTGTCCATAGTAACTCCAATCTCAGTTAAAATAAGAGGTCAGGTATACTGGTCTGTCTGTATAAAGTCTGGTTCAAGATTTGTGAACGCAAGGCAGGTCAGCAAAAACTAGGCTCAGGACTGGGTGAGAGCTTGAATCCTGATTGTATTCAATGCGGTTAAAAACTGAAAACGCATTGCAGAAAATGCCTTAGTTCATTAAATCCAATAGAGGAAAGTAGGAAAAACTCAGATGAAAAACAAACGTATTTTTTAAACTGCCTTTTGAGCCAGTATATGCATTAGGAAGATCTCATATATATCATTGACAACTGGTTTGTCCTAATCGATATGAGGCCGATGGTCCTGATTCGAATTCCGGTAAGGGCGTGTGCCCAACAACTGCCCATCACACTAATTAATGTATTTGTGTGATGGACACAGATACTTGTTCCCGAGGCATGACTGTTTTATATGTACATCTGTTTAAGTGTATTTGTTTCATAAATATCGTTGTTTAATTATCCAACAGAAGCCTTCTTAAATTTAATGTGGGGCTTAGTCAATTTGTGTAAGGATCTCCTCTAAAATATTGTTATTTTCCTGTGAAGAATTCCTTTACAAAGTCCTCCTTCCTATAAGAAATTTCTTAGTCAAAGGAATCGAACTATAAGAGAAAGCTAACCATACAAACCATTTAAACAAATAGCAGTAAGTCAGCGAATACAAATGGTATGAGTACTTATGGGTACATCATTAGTTAAAGACGAATTATGCGTTCAATGCTCAGGTCAATATACTAGCTTATATAGCAAATGGTTCAATTACGTGTATAGAAAGGCTTTAAATATATTGCTATAATTTGACAATGAACTTGGACCCGGGTATGTCCATAAACTACGTTCGGACCTGGGTATGTCCTTAAACTATGTCCAAAAGAGAGGTATGGGCACTGCGAATGACATCTCGCTTTGTGTGGTAGGGCACAGGACAGCGGATGTCATTCCAGATCTAAAGCAGAGCCCAACTGGGGAGGTACCTCCACCTTACAGAAAACCGCAGCCAAATAACACTAGACCCTACTAATAGTGTTGTGTTCCTGCCGGTGAGTAAGGTTGCCAGAGCTCGAGGGAGAGGAGTGTTGTAGGGACGGCAACGCGCATGTAACTCCTCTGGAGTTGCAGGCGTACATAGGCCACGGAGACTGCTTAACATCAGGCGGGCCGTATGCTTATTTGCCACCGACGTAGTATATAAAAAAAAACAATGATCATCGTATGTACATCGAACAACGGATACTGCCCTTGCCCGTGTCATGCCGCATGCCGTAGATGGAGGTTTTTCAGAAAAAAATAGTATCATTTACATTTTTTTCGAAAAACCATCAACATTTGGGTTATTTAAACTAAGAATCACGATTACTATTGAATGAGACAAAGAAAACAAGTGTCCCCAGTTTCTCATACAAATTTGGGTGTCAGTTTTATAACGGTCCATACAAAATGTATGTGAATATGCGTTACAAAACCGTAATTTTTTAGAAAACATATTTTTTTCTTCTTTTTATATCTATAGTCCTCGTGATTCTGAGTAGAAATAACCCAAAAGTTGATGGATTACCGAAAAAAGGAAAATGGTACATTTTTAAGTGAAAATACCCATAAACGCACGCATAGGTTGCAGCTGCCAGTGTGTACGAGTAATAAGCGCTATTAAGAATAGATGGAATCTTAAACGTCCTAGGCTGTTGGGTGAAAACGATTATCAAGTGCTATGGGATACAAAAGGAATAAGAACACATTATCATTAATAAAAAAAATCGGCCAAGTGCGAGTCGGACTCGCGCACCGAGGGTTCCGTACTTTTTAGTATTTGTTGTTATAGCGGCAACAGAAATACATCATCTGTGAAAATTTCAACTGTCTAGCTATCACGGTTCATGAGATACAGCCTGGTGACAGACGGACAGACGGACAGACAGACAGACGGACAGACGGACAGACGGACAGACGGACAGACGGACAGACGGGCAGCGGAGTCTTAGTAATAGGATTCTTAGTAATAGGGTCCCGTTTTTACCCTAGGAGGGTACGGAACCCTAAAAAGGCAGTTTTTTTTTTCTAAACCGATACCGTTAGCAATAAGCGTACGTTACTCGCCCATGCGCCTGAGTTTCCCTCATTGCTTATGCGATAAAGATGATTTTCCTGTTCCATACAGGTTTCTATTACACACAAGCCAATCACACGTGCAATTAAATATATTCGTCGTTTCTCTCGCGGTTTTAATAAAAATGATTAAACAGTGTATTTTATATTTTGATAGGTGATAATAGTTATTGATAGCTAATAGCAACAATTTTAACAGTGACGGGTTTTAAATCTTTGAATAATGTTTGCGTTTTACATTTTTAGTCGACTTGAAAAAGAGGAGAATCACTTTAGATCGCTGTTCCCATTTTTCCAGGATTACAAATTACAATATCAGATCTTGAACTGATTACATTGGGACTAATGGGGCCCACTGACTATCAGTCCGCTGGACGATATCGGCCTGTCAGTTAGAACAAAAATTTGACTGTTCAGAACAACTCACAGGCCGATATAATCCGGCGGACTGATATTCAGTGGGCCCCTTCTACTGTAAGTAAAAAACACGTAGGTAAAGTAAACAAACACAGGAAGATGGATCAAATTAAATTTGTATGATTTGTAAAAAAAGTAAAAAAAAAAACTCATTTTTAAATTACCCTGTACGCACGATTGCTAAATTGTATACGCAATTACACAGTCCTAAGCACTTATTAAGTTATAGATAAATGGATAAAATAATTTAATAGCTTCAAAAACAATAATTGACCCTAGAGGCGCATTCTGATTCTGATTACGAATTTGATGTGGTTTTATTATGGATGTGATGTGTCAGTGTCAAATATGACGTTTCTGGTTGAAGAAATGACAGTTTTGAAATTGACAGATCATAACCGTAACAAATCCAGATCAAATTCATAACCTGTTATTGCAATCAGAATACTCATAGCATAGGTGTCTGTACTTTTAAACTCCTACTACACATTAATGTACAGTTATATTTTAGTAGGTGGACTTACAAGTCTTACGAGCTTCAGGTATAAAAAACATCTTCTCACGCTAACTCACCGTAAAAAAAAATACACTGATTAGATTCCAATAGTAATTTATTGTCGCTGACCAGTCCAGCACACTGTCTGTAAGAAAGAGAAGCGAGCGAGACAGCACACTGGGCCTTGCAAGGTGATCAGTCGCGGAGCGGCCGCACGACAGGTCGACGCATGCGCCTGCGCTGGTTGAATGACTGTGTGCAAGTGTTGTGTAAGTGTTGTGTTGGGTTTGTGCAGTGTGTGTGCGCGGGACTGAAGGTATGTCCTACACACTTGCTTGTTAAGGATGGGAGAGTTGAATGACAGTTACACACAAACTTAAGTTTATTTTTGAAACTGGACACTGATATCTGAAAAAGCCTGATTAGGTGTTCACACAGGTTAGAAACTTGATGAAATCTTTCTTACTCGTACTACTTAAGGGGCCCACTGACTATCAGTCCGCCGGACGATATCGGCCTGTCAGTTAGAACAAAAATTTGACAGTTCCGAACCACTGACAGGCCGATATCGTCCGGCGGACTGATAGTCAGTGGGCCCCTTTAGTATCTATTTTACCGGATAAAAATCTACTAGTTACCTACTTAAGTTACTAATTGTTAGGTTATACGTTTAATTTTAATTATAACATAATGACGTACACGAATATATGAGTATCAATCAGCTGATGATAAAAAGTTTTTTGTCGGCAAAAAAGCATGACAGGTAGAAAAGCGCGCGCTCTTTTTTTACGCTTTTTCAACGCGTATTTACAAGCAGCAGTGACACATCATAGATACAGGTGCCATGGGGTGCAATGATCGATTATTTTACGTATAATACTTATTAGTTTTATTGATAGTATTATGATTAACCTCTTGTCTGTGTATGATAAAGATCCTGAGCGAAATTTTGTCATATTTTAGCATTTTTCTTTGGAACGATTCTTCTGCTTTATACAACACAACCGAGGTTTAAACCCATGGGTTTTGACGACCACACACATAATATGTTTTAATTAGTTAAATATCAATAATAATTCAGCCTATATGCGTCCCACTGCTGGGCACAGGCCTTTCATGCGCTCATGCGCGGGAGGGCTTGGGCTACAGTCCCCATGCTAATCCATATCAATATGGACTTTTGTTGTAAGTAATTAGTACAGTTATCAAAATAACATTTTAAGCGTTGAGCCCGTTTTTAACACTATTTATCTGTCTCTAGAACGCCGCTTATTTTTGCTACCATTTCTTATAGGTTCTTTCAAAGCACTAATAAGTTAAATTTTCAAACCAAACAATTGTTTCACGCTAGACACCTGTTATCAGAAACATTAAGCAATTTCTCTCTAAACAAATAAATAACTACTTTAATAAACTTCATATTACCATGTTTGCAAAATCATATTATGGTAAACCTAATAAAAAGAGCAACGTGTTTAGATTTAACGGCTGGTTTCTATACAATACCCATCAATCCCATCATAATAAAACCGCAGTGATCGGTCTAATAGCTTCGATCGACTATAAATGATTGGACAACAATATAGTCAGATTTATGACTATGAAATCCTATAGTTCAATTTCCTCATTACATTAATATGTAAGCCGTGTTTCGTAAACCATTGTATTAGATTCATGTACAAATTTAGGTTCTTTTTTCTGTTTTCTAAAATTAAAAACAAACGGTCGGTTTTTGGGCAAGTCATAGTGTTTTTTATTCGCTTAAACAGTTTTTGCACCGCGTAAATTGAGCTGTTCTGTGTTTTGGTTGCCTAGAACCGAATCAAAGAGATAAACTTGACCCCAATATTAAACGTTCAACGTTCACATATTATATGTATAATCATGAAATAGGTACTAAAAGAAAAGATTACATAACATATTTAAATTCTAAAATTCTGAGCGATATCAAAATCAAATTACATTCAACGCGATATTTAAGTTTGGAACCTTACAAGCCGCATATTATTACATACGCCTCAACCATGTTGACTTCACAGACCTAATAACAATGGCAGATCTTTTACCTACTATCCCTACTACATAATATTATAAATGCGTCATTTTGTCTGCCTGTATGTCACCTCTTCGAGCTTAAACCACTAAATACAGTGCCAGATAGATGTTACCTTTATCGGTCATATTTAACTCATCCGATACGATTCCAACGAATTAAGTAAGTTATGACTGTTATGAGAATGACACATGAGAATCGTGTTATCAATGGAATAAATCATATCCGTCTGTTTAACTGGGGACTGAAAAATCGGCTGTAGGGGAGACCAAGGTGGGTTGTGACAGAGGAGAGTTGTGACATTGTCGATTTATACTTTTAACTGTTAGCGAGCTCGCAAAAGTGCGCGTTTGTTAGCTAGTAACTTGACTAACAAACGCACGCCATTGCGAGGTCGTTAATAGTTAATAGATTCCAAAAAATCGACTATATCACAACTCTCCTCTGTCACAACTAACCTCGGTCTCCCCTAAGTAGGATATCATGGCGAATTGGAGACAATCATTCTACACACTTTACACAAGTACTGCTGAGGGCAGAAGTTTGTGTTTGATACTTTCATTATTTTCTTTATTCATTCTCCTCCGTATGTATATCGTATGAGACAAAAGGTTTTTGTTACAATCTGCCTGTCAACCGTGACAGTTCCGTAACTGCTTATTGGACCAGAAATGTAACGAAAGCTGTCACACTAATTGATTATTAGTATCGATGATAAAGTTATGGAACTATAGGATATACAGGATGGCTAAAAAATAAGATCATTCCCGTTGCCAGGGAGGTTTTGGGATTATACTGAGCAACTTTTACTACAGGACCAACCCCGACACCGAAAAAAAATTTTGGCTGTTTATACATTTTGGCTGGTCCATTTTCTATGGGAGGGTAATTTTTTTTCGCGATTTCGTGGTTAGTCCTATAGTAAAAGTTGCTCAGTATAATCCAAAAACCTTACGGTCATGGGAATGCACTTATTTTTTAGCCACCCTGTATATATATGAAGCTATGTATCGATAGGATTTATTATGATTATTTGGGGAAAAAAGTCCGTAGGGTCAAGGAGGGAGCAGTGGCTCGGTAGAAAAAGGCCGGGGACAGCGGCTCCGTCAACCAAATTTCAACACGAGAGAGGCGATATTTGGGTGACTGAGCCACTGTTTCCGCCTTGACCCTACCTACTTGAAGGAGTCTTATTCACCAGGTGAGCTTAAAATCATACAATTTATTAAGTTGTTAGATCATTCAACATTAGAAGGCTTAGCCAAAGGCTGTTAATAGAAAACGCAAATCGAGACTTAAATAATGTATGGAAATTACCACATAATAATCTTTTAAACATCGTTAGGTACTTAATATAAAAAGTTTGTAAATTATTACAACACTATAGTTACAAATATCTGGGAGACTGAGCTTTGCTCGTAAAACATAAAAGCACAAAAATGCGCGTTTTTCCAGAGATAAGACCTAGCTAGATCGATTTTTCGCCCCCGAAAACCCCCATATACTAGTAGCAAATTTCATCGAAATCGTTAGAGCTGTTTCCGAGATCGCCGAAATATATAAATATATATATAGGTACAAGAATTGCTCGTTTTAAGGTATAAGATAAGATAACATAAATAAATCTTATTTACCTTTGTATAGTTTATTCAAATGTACTACGATTCTATGTCTTAGACACGAGAAGAACAGGTGTGTTAGTGTTAGCCTTGCCTAGGTTAAAAGTCAACGTATTCAATATTAGACTTATTTAAATATTGAGAAACTAAGACCGATGACATAAAATGAATAAAGATGTATTTTTATGGCACTATGTTTTTACGATATCATGGTCTGTATTCTGAGTTAATCGTAAAAGTCAGTGGGTTACTTAATCAAAATTCTTCTAATAATGATTATTAAACATGGGTTTGTAATCTGTTCTAAAAGACCTACACAGAAAATCAAAACACATATATTTAATGGAAAAACTACTGAAATATTTCATTCTCACGGCAAAAAATCAAACGGTACTACATAAATTTAAATCCGCTCTAATCTTAGACTTTATAGATTTCTTAAAATACATATTTTAAAATATGGACGGTTAATGATATACTTTGTATTCTTACAAAATATGTTCAGTGACTGCATACAATACAAATACAATAACAATGAAAGATACTGTAAAAGACAATTTTTTTTATACACCAATAACAACAGCTACTGATTTTTATTTTAGGCAATGGACCTTAAAACACATCATATCATAAATTATTATTTTAACAAGCAGAAACGTCTGCGAACGATACTATTAAGCTTAGAATAAATTTGAAAGTGGAAAAATTACCTTGGGTGAGACTTGAACTCACGGCCTCTGAATCGATACTCGCACTGCGAACTGAGTTCAAGTCTCACCCAAGGCAGTCATTTTTCCACTTTTAAATTTAAATTTACATCATATCATGTTCAATATCAATATATATAAATACTTATAACACTAAATTTTCCTCCGTCAATAAATTATATAACTTTTAAAATAAAGTGCTGAAAGCGATAGTCTACCGAGCCGTAGACTACGCGATGCGTTGAAGTCTTTCGTATTAGGTAGCCGCTCGCCGTCGGCAACTGATTCCGTGTCGGTAGCTACGCGAAGTATTACGCTTTGATGCAGTTTCATAATTATGTTGTAGTTATTTAAAAAAAACGGAAACGCATTTAGTGTGTTCTATAGAAACATTAAATAAATTTGTATTAAAATATAGTTATTCAATTTAATAGTAGTAGTAAAAAAGTAATTTAGTAGTAGTAAAAAAAACTAAAAATTTATTAAAAATTTACATACAGGAAACTATAGGTCTACATTGTAATAAATTCTAGCTGTCAGCTTATTCACCTACATGTTTTATAAGACTGTTTGTTTCTAAAGAAATAAATAAATAAATAAAAAACTTTCTCACTAAACTTTACAGTTTTGAATTTGCAACCTTTTATTCCATTAGTTTATAATTTGATCTTGTACTTTCAAAAGGACATCGACACTTAAAGGGGGCCACTGACTATCAGTCCGCCGGACGATATCGGCCTGTCAGTTAGAACAAAAATTTTACAGTTCCGAACAACTGACAGGCCGATATCGTCCGGCGAACTTGATAGTCAGTGGGCCCCTTTAGTAGGCTATAGCGCAGGTATTTGTAATTCGCTGAACAGTTTCATTGAGCGGGGCGGGGCGAGTAATCAATGAAGCCAGTAATTAAACGTAGATAGCAATTACACCGCTTAGCCATTGTAGCGCTTTGTTTACTACTTCCGCCATGGCTTTTAGAGAACAATATTATTCTTTGATTAACTTTAAAAACATAGTTTAAATGAAAACTACGATAAATGTAAATAGTATTTTATACAATCGTGAATCGTGATATAATAGATAGCTTTTTAGTTGAGTATCGTGTTAAAGCCACGAAGCTTGCTGAGTGGCCTTATTGGGTTCGTGTATCCCAGAACTTACTTCTTAAGGGGGTAAAAAGGGGGGGGGGGGGGGGAGTTTATATAGGGAATCAATAAAAAGTAGATTGGATAAAAATAAGCTCCCCAATTACTTATTCCACGCAGATGAAGTTGCGGGCAAAAGCTAGTACATATTACATAATAATATGAATTTTTAAAACTTAGAGCATTAACAAACTTATTTATTAGTACTAGTGTTTGTATGTTTATCCAAACAATAACTTCACTTGTAAACCACCTGAACTATAAGTTTACATTTTTTTATCGTCTTTATCTACAAAGGTTTCAATTTACCTTTCGATTACCGCAAAAAGTCGATGCGCCTTCCGTGCGAAGCGAACGGGTGCGCACACGCAACCCTATAACATATTTAAAACGGACGTATGTGCCGTACTTTCTTTACTGACTTACACCCTTTTTTAGAAGCAAAACGCAAGTGTTTGAGGTTGTCTTTAAAACCTGTAGTAGATAGGATACGCGACGTTCCAAATTAAACTGTAACATAAAGAAAATAGAGTTGAAATTTTCATATAAAGAAAGGTGTGTTGTGAGTTTTTTATAACTGCGATTGTTTTTTTTTTCATATTTGTTTGTCCAGATGAAATAAACTGTTGTCTGTGGGGATGAGTTGAAATAATGTGGGGTTGTTTGAACTGTTTTAATAAGCTGTTGAGTAATGGCAATACTAGTATTTCAAGGGATACAGAAACACACGTTTTACATACCTATTATTTAATTTGATTAAGGTAAACTACCCAATGATTGGCCTGAAGTGTAGTCTTGAATCTTTGTTGTAGGAAAGTTATGACTGATAGCTTAAATAAGGTTGTAAGGGCAATAATTGGGATTGATTTTATTTATGTTGTCTACAACTTATCATACTACCTAACTACATTTCTCGTTTAAATTTTTATAACAGAAAATATACGTGAGAGAATAATCTTGCGCCCAATGTCGTTGTCAACGCTAATGCGAATCGAAACTTTAACGGTTCCTTGTTAACTATAAAACCAGATGTCAATTACCTACAAGTCGAATATGCAACCAAAAACGACTCATAACTCGAGTAACAACACACACCAATACCTGCACCTACAATTCTTCTCAATCTGAATATACCTACAGCTCTTGTAAGACAAAGTATTAATTACCGTCCTAGGCCGTAAATCATGTGAATATCCTGTTATTTACGGCCCATCGCGGCCGTAAAGCGGTCGTTAATATTTGATTGCCTCGCGGAAACAATGGATATAAACAAATTGGTACGAGGGTTTTGTGTGTTACACGAACCATTTGGAGCCAGTTTTAACCCCTACGTTACTCAAAATTTATTAATTCTACCTTCATGATAAGTTCTACAAATGCACCTAAACTTCTACACTCCCGAGCACGAAAACACGCCACTTTGTCTATAATTCTTAAGGGTCCCCGGCAAGCTCGGTTCTCCATACAAACGTAGTTACGCTCTCATTTTAAAACGAGTTGTAGAGCTAGTTTGCTCTGAAGCTTTGTAGGTACTTACAATAGGATAAGGTATATCTATGTCTGTAATTAGTTTATGTAGCTTCAGATACCATAGTAAAAAAAATACATTCTTACAAAATATGTTCAGTGACTGCATACAATACAAATACAATAACAATGAAAGATACTGTAAAAGACAATTTTTTTTATACACCAATAACAACAGCTACTGATTTTTATTTTAGGCAATGGACCTTAAAACACATCATATCATAAATTATTATTTTAACAAGCAGAAACGTCTGCGAACGATACTATTAAGCTTAGAATAAATTTGAAAGTGGAAAAATTACCTTGGGTGAGACTTGAACTCACGGCCTCTGAATCGATACTCGCACTGCGAACTGAGTTCAAGTCTCACCCAAGGCAGTCATTTTTCCACTTTTAAATTTAAATTTACATCATATCATGTTCAATATCAATATATATAAATACTTATAACACTAAATTTTCCTCCGTCAATAAATTATATAACTTTTAAAATAAAGTGCTGAAAGCGATAGTCTACCGAGCCGTAGACTACGCGATGCGTTGAAGTCTTTCGTATTAGGTAGCCGCTCGCCGTCGGCAACTGATTCCGTGTCGGTAGCTACGCGAAGTATTACGCTTTGATGCAGTTTCATAATTATGTTGTAGTTATTTAAAAAAAACGGAAACGCATTTAGTGTGTTCTATAGAAACATTAAATAAATTTGTATTAAAATATAGTTATTCAATTTAATAGTAGTAGTAAAAAAGTAATTTAGTAGTAGTAAAAAAAACTAAAAATTTATTAAAAATTTACATACAGGAAACTATAGGTCTACATTGTAATAAATTCTAGCTGTCAGCTTATTCACCTACATGTTTTATAAGACTGTTTGTTTCTAAAGAAATAAATAAATAAATAAAAAACTTTCTCACTAAACTTTACAGTTTTGAATTTGCAACCTTTTATTCCATTAGTTTATAATTTGATCTTGTACTTTCAAAAGGACATCGACACTTAAAGGGGGCCACTGACTATCAGTCCGCCGGACGATATCGGCCTGTCAGTTAGAACAAAAATTTGACAGTTCCGAACAACTGACAGGCCGATATCGTCCGGCGAACTTGATAGTCAGTGGGCCCCTTTAGTAGGCTATAGCGCAGGTATTTGTAATTCGCTGAACAGTTTCATTGAGCGGGGCGGGGCGAGTAATCAATGAAGCCAGTAATTAAACGTAGATAGCAATTACACCGCTTAGCCATTGTAGCGCTTTGTTTACTACTTCCGCCATGGCTTTTAGAGAACAATATTATTCTTTGATTAAGTTTAAAAACATAGTTTAAATGAAAACTACGATAAATGTAAATAGTATTTTATACAATCGTGAATCGTGATATAATAGATAGCTTTTTAGTTGAGTATCGTGTTAAAGCCACGAAGCTTGCTGAGTGGCCTTATTGGGTTCGTGTATCCCAGAACTTACTTCTTAAGGGGGTAAAAAGGGGGGGGGGAGTTTATATAGGGAATCAATAAAAAGTAGATTGGATAAAAATAAGCTCCCCAAATTACTTATTCCACGCAGATGAAGTTGCGGGCAAAAGCTAGTACATATTACATAATAATATGAATTTTTAAAACTTAGAGCATTAACAAACTTATTTATTAGTACTAGTGTTTGTATGTTTATCCAAACAATAACTTCACTTGTAAACCACCTGAACTATAAGTTTACATTTTTTTATCGTCTTTATCTACAAAGGTTTCAATTTACCTTTCGATTACCGCAAAAAGTCGATGCGCCTTCCGTGCGAAGCGAACGGGTGCGCACACGCAACCCTATAACATATTTAAAACGGACGTATGTGCCGTACTTTCTTTACTGACTTACACCCTTTTTTAGAAGCAAAACGCAAGTGTTTGAGGTTGTCTTTAAAACCTGTAGTAGATAGGATACGCGACGTTCCAAATTAAACTGTAACATAAAGAAAAGAGAGTTGAAATTTTCATATAAAGAAAGGTGTGTTGTGAGTTTTTTATAACTGCGATTGTTTTTTTTTTTTCATATTTGTTTGTCCAGATGAAATAAACTGTTGTCTGTGGGGATGAGTTGAAATAATGTGGGGTTGTTTGAAATGTTTTTAATAAGCTGTTGAGTAATGGCAATACTAGTATTTCAAGGGATACAGAAACACACGTTTTACATACCTATTATTTAATTTGATTAAGGTAAACTACCCAATGATTGGCCTGAAGTGTAGTCTTGAATCTTTGTTGTAGGAAAGTTATGACTGATAGCTTAAATAAGGTTGTAAGGGCAATAATTGGGATTGATTTTATTTATGTTGTCTACAACTTATCATACTACCTAACTACATTTCTCGTTTAAATTTTTATAACAGAAAATATACGTGAGAGAATAATCTTGCGCCCAATGTCGTTGTCAACGCTAATGCGAATCGAAACTTTAACGGTTCCTTGTTAACTATAAAACCAGATGTCAATTACCTACAAGTCGAATATGCAACCAAAAACGACTCATAACTCGAGTAACAACACACACCAATACCTGCACCTACAATTCTTCTCAATCTGAATATACCTACAGCTCTTGTAAGACAAAGTATTAATTACCGTCCTAGGCCGTAAATCATGTGAATATCCTGTTATTTACGGCCCATCGCGACCGTAAAGCGGTCGTTAATATTTGATTGCCTCGCGGAAACAATGGATATAAACAAATTGGTACGAGGGTTTTGTGTGTTACACGAACCATTTGGAGCCAGTTTTAACCCCTACGTTACTCAAAATTTATTAATTCTACCTTCATGATAAGTTCTACAAATGCACCTAAACTTCTACACTCCCGAGCACGAAAACACGCCACTTTGTCTATAATTCTTAAGGGTCCCCGGCAAGCTCGGTTCTCCATACAAACGTAGTTACGCTCTCATTTTAAAACGAGTTGTAGAGCTAGTTTGCTCTGAAGCTTTGTAGGTACTTACAATAGGATAAGGTATATCTATGTCTGTAATTAGTTTATGTAGCTTCAGATACCATAGTTAAAAAAATACAGCGAATTTAAGTTTTTCATACAAAATTTGTTTTTGCTCTATTTCGTTTGTTTTATAAACTGGAGCTATATAAACTAATTACAGACCTAGATATACCTCATGTCATTGTATGTGCAAAGTTTCATTACAATCCAACTCGTAGTTTTAAAATGAGAACGAAACTCCGTTTGTATAGGAATGTGAAATTCAGCCGAGCTTGCGAGCCTTAATACACACAGACCCGATTTCATTGCTACCAAGTCTATAAGCTACTTAAAAATGCCAACCAGGATCCGCTAGACGCACGTTTGCCAACAATCAAGGCATTTTGCAAGAACTGTGGACGCGGCCTTATAAGGCGCGAGTTCATCTAAAAAGTGGAACGCTGCCTTTAGATCGCTATTTACTAAGATATATAACATTGAACAGTGTTGACAGGCCAGTATATTTAAGATTTGATTGCTTTAGATATTATAGATAAAAGAAGTCCATACTGGGTTACGTAATTTAGTAACTAATGTCAGTTGACATAAACTATATTATTGATAAATTGTAATCCGCCACATCCTTCGTCAACTAACAATTAACTACACAGTTTAAACCCACACTAGCATCGTCAAACCTCAGACTACTAAACACTTAAAAAACTTCTTCAATCAGAACAGAGGGTCTACCGCGAACCACGTTAAACGTGTTGCCTCTCTGTCACACTTGTAAATTCGTACGTAAGTGTGACAGGGAGGCAATACGTCGAACTTTGCGGTAGGCCCTCAGGCAACAAGCTCCTTCATCATACTGCATTTTCCCCCATTTTCGCGCAATTTCTTTACAATCTGTGAGCTGTAAAATGTATTGTCGAAGTGAAAAATGTATTTCTAAAGCGAGGTTTAGACTAGCAAGAACTTGCATGCAATTTACGTTACAATACTGACTACTAAGGTAAACTGCATTCAAAATGTTTCTCAGATACCGCTGAAACCTCACTTAAATACATCGGTCACTTTATTGTTACTGATATTAAAGTGAAAATGAGTCATCATCAGGCATCGTAAACTGCGAGCGAAATCTATTGAAATGACGTATAATTTTTGACTTGACTTGCCTAAGTAACAACCCTAGTACTTCAATGGATTTCGCTCGCAGTTTACGATGCCTGATCATTATTCGCTTGCCCTTGTCCCATTCACTTGGGGTCGGCGCAGCATGTCTTTTTCTTCCATTCCTCTCTGTCACCCGTCATCTCATCATTCACTTGCGTTCGTTTCATATCATCTCTCACACAGTCCATCCACCTTTTCCTCGGTTTTCCTCTCCTCGTAGGTACCTCCCTCCACATTCATTCTTAATACCTTTCTCGTCACATGACTAAAGTCATTCTCTCATTCTCATTCATTCAATCTGTAAAATGAGTAAACATATATTAAATGTCAACTGTACTTTTTTACATTGATATTTTTGTGTGTTATTTGGATAGGTTCACTAAACTGACTAAACGAAACTATAATGTAACATTGCCACGTTATAAAAGTTGAGTAGTAAATGATTGGTGAATAGTCAACGAATAGCTTATGTACCTATATGTATTGAATAACGGAATCAAAGCGCTTTTTAATTATTTTAGAGCCTATGGTGAGTATTTCATAGCGTAGTTACACTGTATAGTGGTTTTAAAAGGTAGTTATGTGAACCGTTATTTATTACCGTATTCCCGTTAGGTATTGTACAACAAAAGGTTTTTGATATTGGGAAAGTTATGCTTATTATTCTTATACCTATATGTTTAGAAATAGTTTTTATTTTTATTATTCATAATAAACATAAGCGAATGTGCCAGTGCCATAGGTTATCGTAATTTAATCAAATAGTCAGTACCTAAGTATAAATTAATTCATTATTTAACTTACATCAAATATCAAACAATAGAAGTTATTTTTATTATCCATAATAAACATAAGCTAATGTGCCATAGGTTATCGTAATTTAATGAAACAATCAGTAAGTATAAATTAAATCATTATTTCACTACATATCGAACATTACTCTAATTACTGTGGGACTTAGTCAATCTGTGTAAGAATGTCCTATATTTATTTATTTATTTTATTATTTATTTATTTAATGAAATAGCATACTTATTTAAGCCCATGTAAAATTAAGTGCCGTCGCTAAACCCAGCTGTTATCAGACGATTAGATAGACTGCGTTTGCGCATCCGTTTATACTGTTTTAGTTCCAAAGATCCTATGTTGCAGTGAAACCTGGATAGATGGACAATGAAACGAGTAAATTTGCAATATTGCATGTTATTTAACTACGCTTAGGTAAATTAATTTTTAACAAGCAGAAACGTCTGCGATCGATGCTATTAAGCTTAGAATAAATTTAAAAGTGGAAAAATTACTTCCTTGGGTGAGTATCGATCCAGAGGCCGTGAGTTCAAGTCTCACCCAAGAAAGTAATTTTTCAACTTTTAAATTTATTCTAAGCTTACGCTTAGGCACTTCGAGAAATTGAATTGATTGTATTTATGTAAATCATTTCTGATTTTCCATTTTATAATTTACCGCTTTAATTACGCTGATCATGAACATACCTTATTGCCTTTATTTCTTAATTTCGTATTTTTTTTCCTTATTTCTTAATTTGCCTTTCTGTTCCCATTTCCAAGGTCATGATAAGTTCATACACTACAAATTATTTTCTATAGACATTGAAATAAGGGGGTTAAGGATGTTTACACCTATGGAAATTATTGCTGATGCTCCGCCTGTTACGTTTGCCAGATATAGTAAATGCAGCACTCTAACTGAGAAGCCTTCTGTGGCAAATACGTAATTTTGAAAAGATCACACACAGATCTTGTCATAAGTAACAAAAAACTGATTTAAAGTTGTTACGAAATCGGAACGTGTCGCAGGTACATAAATAGTTTTTTTTTCAACCTACGATTTCAATTTATCCAGATCCCATTTAATCAGGTTTCACTAATCACATGTGTCTTTACGAAGTTAGAATGCCTATCTTTTCAATTATAAGCAGGGTCCTAACGTAATGTGGACGGTTTATCACGTAAGTAGTAGTGCTTATTATGGACCGAACGTTTCTAATGTGTTGATAGCGAAGGTGCGTACACACTGCGTTTTCGCCAAAGATAGATATAACTCCGTAATAGATGGATACAGTCTAAGGAAAAAACATGCCTCGAAAATCACGAAAATTTGATTCTCGATCAGATGGCGCCACTAGTTTTGGCCTATTCTCGTATAGAGGGCGCTGACGGTTTCGTTTGATATTTATAATTTTAACGCATATCAGTAAAAGAACATGGGTCAAAATCATATAAAAATAATTAATGCAAATAAAAAAATCATTTATCCATATTTAAATACATTTTAACGTATTTTTATAAATCTTCATTTTTGGTTTTAAAGTATGTCAATAGATGGCAGTGAATTTACAGTGGTTACAAAATTTACTATGACAGTATCCCTCATCTTATTATATCCTCTTTGGTTTTCGCATTATATTGCATGCTTTCATGCTTGTAAGATATTAATTACGCCGCATTTAATTTATATCCTTGCTCTATAAAATTCAAAACTTAAATAAAGTAGGTGAATGGATCTTCCTCTAGTGAAGTCATGGACTTAAAAACTAATCCTTATTTATAACACTAAACTCTCGCGTTTTTTACACATAGGTAATTTAATTAATGTCATTAACAGGTATTACGCGATTAAATATCATTATTTTTCTGGGACGTCAGTCTTCCGTGACCACAGCAGCCACAGCTAGTGCAACTTAGTTGAACGTCGTAAAAAAGGTAAAATTATGAAATTTAATCGCGTTTAAGGGTTAATGACATTAATCCTTATAAAAACTAACTGACCGCTGTAATTTTTTTTTAAATAACAAATATCAAATATCTAAACGATAGAGACAAACTTAAGCTACTATTAGGTCTTGTTAGTTCAATTGAAGTTTGTTAATGTTAATGTGTTGGTTAATGTTAGCGTTATTTGAACTAAGTACTTATTTTTTGGATTATCAAAAATCAAAATCAAAAATCAAAAATGTTTATTTTCTTTAAAAATCTCATCATCTTAAAAATTAGTGGTTGTAACCTCCTTTTAAGCTTTAAAAGCATGTGCCAGGAGGTATTATACCTATCAAAGCAGTATAGATGTGGTCTCAGCTTTATAATCTCGGAATGGACCCGCGGACTCCGCGTTTTGTAACACCGACAATCGATAAAAGTGGCTCTTGTCTTCAAACAGGTTCCCTTTTGAAATCGGACTTAGCCAAACGGATGCTAAAATCGAACTTAGCCAAACGGATGCTATAATGTAGGCGCTTGCGTAGATTGCTAAAGGGTGCGGAGTTAACTCTACGTGGTTAAAATTTAAATCTTTAAAGTTAGGCTAGTGTTTCTTACAAAAAGCTCTGATTTGAACTTCAGTTACCTATTGTTTAATTACATTCAAAGACGTTGAAAACTGGACACTATTAAGTAATACTGCCGAGGTTCAAACAATTTCTCCTAACGGATATTCAGTAAGGATTTTAAATTTCCCAATGAAAAATCGACAATATAGTGACACCTTCACTTTTAGGGCTAGCCTTTTCAATTAAGTTTGGTTAAGGGAAGGACTAGAAAATTTGACACATTAATTAATCATCTTTTTAATTTAAAAATAACAGCCATCATACCAAAAAAAAAATGTTAAATTCTAAAACAAACAAGCTAAACAAATTTTAAACAAAAACATACTTACTAGAAATTTACTACCTACATTATCTATACTATAAACCCCAGGTACAAACGTGCCAAAACTACTTGCGGCATTGCATATTTGTTGGACTAAGTGGAGGTGAATGGGGATCGCAACCACTATCACGTAAACGCCGCCCCAAGACTTACTAACTTACTACTACTACTTAATACTACTTTAGTTACTTTACTAGATAATTTATAGAGCACAAGACCTAGTATAATGGCAGAACTCAGTATATCAAGAGAAAAAACTCAACAGAAAAAAGAAGCAAAACAGGTCCCAAAAAAAGTTTTACTGTTTATATTTTATGACCCTTTTGACAAAAACCTACGAAAAACCAGTTAATTACCAAGCAAATATAACATTGTTCACAATAGACACATGCAGTCGTGACTAGTAAAATGTACTCCCAACACTCTTAAATGAACATTTGTGGACTTTAATATGATGGCAATAGGGATCATCAATTGTCAGTGAATATTATTATTCGCTTAATACACCCGTTTATTGTACATTGTGTTGCAATGGCCCATTGTGCAGGAACCTTGTAATGTGTTTATCCAGCTTCTATCAATGAATCTGCAATATTTATCTCGATGGTCAGTATTTGCTATGCATAAATACATTTATGTCAGTCAGACATGGTGAAGGCAGTATACGTGAATTAAAGCAGTAAAACAACTGTAAAACATTCAAAACAAACAAGCGATTGAGCCGCGATACTTTTTCGTACTTAACAGACAGAAAGAATAAAAGTGTGTGCGTGTAATCGTTACGCGCGATTCAAGTAAAACTTCTTTGACGATGATGTTTATCGCTATTTTGGCACTGCCGTGTCTCCTATTGTGCGTGTGTCACTACTAAGCGTTTCTTCCGTCGCGCCTACAGAAGTTTAACTTCAAGAACAAAGGATAGACTTCTGTTTTTTTATAAATTCAAGATTACAATCGTACATCGACAAACGCCAAACGAAAAAATGTATCGGGATAACAGATGCTACGAAAAGTCACGTGACTATTTCCATACATTAATTCAGTATCGATTGGCGTTTTCTATTTAGGGGCTACCTGAGGTTTTCATCGATTTTTGACAAGTTTTGAATCGTATCTCCTACTTTTGTACTACATATAGAATTATAAGACAAGCGGCTATCGGTTCTTCAATCTTTTATCTCCATTTTTGTCTACCGGAATGTGAAAAAAATGAATACTTATTTATTTATGATTGTTTTAAACATTGTCTAAAAAAACACTTTTTTCGTATCTCGGTTGCTGTGAAAGATATTACTTATACGAAATCTACATATTTCGGTTCGTCTTAGACGTCTCTAAAAATTTGTCTAAGGTTTTAATTTTAAACTAATTAACACAAAAGTTATGGCCAGAAAACCAGTTTTTTAGCCTAAAATTGTTCAACTTTGATGCCAAATATTTCGAAAACAATGAACTTTGAAGTAAATATGGGATACTATATTGCTAAAATCCGTTGCTGTTAATATGATAAGCTAAATAAAACATTAGAAAACTAAGGGATTCAAATCGAAGGTCATTGGGGCATGGGATCCCCTTAACGATCTTGTCATTTTGGCTAGGCCCACAGATCTGTCTTCGTTATAGCCTGACCGTATAATGTACTACTTTAATCACACTTTGATGCTTTGAATATGTCACGCATATTTGCAGTAGTAAGTCACACGCCCAAGTATAAAGCCCAAGTTATCATATCACCCATCCCAATTGGCGGGCGAAAAATGAGTACGGGTATGTTTTTCCAGTAATGTTAGAGTTGTTTATATCGTTTATATATCAACGGTCAACTTCCCTATAGACATTACTGCTCTAGTTAAGTTACTGTCTACAAATAATAATTTTACTGTAGCAATAGAACATGTGTATACGACACCTTGTAACGTGACATACAGATTGAGTAGTTCAGCCCAGCGGGAGGCCTCATTCGCCCTTCTTACAAATAGGAGATTTGTCTAAAGATTACAGTTAGCTTACTTGTTTTTACTAAGATTAATATGTGGTATAACTAGATTGAAAACTAATATTTTTTTTTAAATACTGCTATGTACCTATGACTTGTTTGACTTAATGTTCTTATCGGCCATGCGAGGTATAGTTAAATTTTTAGGGTTCCGTACCCAATGGGTAAAAACGGGACCCTATTACTAAGACTCCGCTGTCCGTCTGTCCGTCTGTCTGTCACCAGGCTGTATCTCATGCATCGTGATAGCTAGACAGTTGACATTTTCACAGATGATGTATTTCTGTTGCCGCTATAACAACAAATACTAAAAAGTACGGAACCCTCGGTGCGCAAGTCCGCCTCACACTTGGCCGGTATTTTAAGATGTCCAATAATTTATTTTCGTGAGTTCTTAAGGAACATTCGAACACCTTTAATTTAATTAAATTTTAATAATTCCAACTACCTATAGTTAATAAAATGCAAGAAAGACAAACTATGTCCTTAACATAGTATACATAAAGATGTGTCTGTCAGATCTGTCTGTGGGACATCATTCATTGCAATGTCCTTTTCAATTCTCGGTATTTTCGGCTCTCATTTTCGCCTTAATTTTTTTTTCATTGAGTTAGATACCTACTACGAGTACGTATAAAAAAAATCGCTTCGATAATAAAGCTCTAGGATACCTATGGTAAAAATAACTAACCAATTAAATACAAAACGTTAAACCCTTCAATATCCGTGAGGAAACGGTAATAACACGCCATTACCTGTGGTCCGTTCATCACTGACTCGGACTGACGGCGCGGTAGGGTGCACTATTAACGTTCAGATGGGTATACCGTACTGTACCGTGCTCCGTGTTAGCTTGTCAAACGGGCAGTTTCTTTAGCTTACGGCCTTATTCTAATTTTAATGAACATCAAAAATTTGATCTCGATACGATATGGATCGTGTTTGTCAGTGTCAAAAGTGACGTTTCTTCAAACAAAAATGGGTAATATCTTGATTGTAGCGTGTAAACAAATCAAAAACAAGGAAACTGATTGTTCAATTACTCGATGAAAGTAGCTTAGACGTCATAAATTAGTAAGCATGAGCTCAAAACGTAAAAATTTCTAGTCAAATCAAGAAAAGTCTGCAGAGATTTCGATTTCGACTGCATTCGCCGTGCAGGTGTTATTTTAAACGTAAAACTTCTATGAAATTATGACGTATTAATAACACTGGCACTGCGTGTGCTGTTTAAATCTGCAGACTTTTCTTGATCTAACTCTATGTTATAGTGTTTAATAATTTATTTGTAGACACTGTCGTTTTCAAGGTAAATATGTTGCGTATGTTAAACAACTTTTACTACGGAAATATATGCAACAAATAATGAATTTCGTGATTTCGGGATTGCCCACTACTTAGTTAGAGCCCGCCTAAGCTAAATTTGCACCAACTTGAACAGAACAAAGTGAAGGAGTGTCATTATAAACGACATACTTTCATAGAAATTTTACATTAATGATGACATAACCACACTTTATCATCGGAGTGCCATACAGAGTTATCTTGGTCTGACTCTAGGACTTTACTAAGAGAATTTTAGGTCTTATATGTGACGTTTTCAATCAAAAGGTACCACATTATCGCTTACCATAAGGACGAAAATTGCTTGTATCTTTATACGAAAAACCTGACAGAGCGTCCTTATGGCAAGCGACAATGTGGTACCTTTTGATTGAAAACGACACATATAGTGTCTATATGGCTTACAAATGATTAGTTAACTGTGTTGGTGGTATGTATGATGGTAGGCATTAGAATTTTAATGCGTATTTATTGCGTAGCATATTAGTTTATCTTTATTTGCCTCTATGATTGATTTATGACATTTTATGAGGTAGTTGTGGTACTGAGTGAATTACTGTAGTATTTTTATTTGTAATTTCTCATATAGTATTCATCGACGTAATTAACACGATTTTCTGCTTTACGATGACAACCTTCAGCTCAAGATGACACACAATTCACATCAAAGTAGCAGGAAAACCGGCCACTATTATAAATTCTCTGAATCCAGTTGGATCTTACAACAACCCAAACCAACAACAGATGGTACAAATTATCATCAAGTAGTACTCAATTCCAAATCTACGGCATTTTTATGGTCGTTAAAGTATGAGACCGAAGATAGACGGATTAAGCGTTTAATTGCTATAATTTAAATCAAAAAATATATACAAATGCGCAACATAAATCACAAATGAAACAACAACCAATTATGACAGTCCAAATTCTACACACGTAGAACTGTACTATACAAGGTGGGTCCATATTACCTACATAACAAAAAATTAAGCGGTTATAATTATAATGAATAAGTGATGAACAAAAAACGATAGGTATTTTCTGACAAAGTTTATTAACTGACAATCGTAACTATAAATGAAAATTTCACCTGAATGAAGAATTTTGAAACATTTAAAGTTTTAAGACATTTTAAGAATTTTGAAACATTTAAAGTTATTGAAGACTAACTAAAGAACATTTAAAGTTTTAAGACATTTTAAGAATTTTGAAACATTTAAAGTTATTGAAGACTAACTAAAGAACATTTAAAGTTTTAAGACATTTTAAGAATTTTGAAACATTTAAAGTTATTGAAGACTAACTAAAGAAGAGATAAGGAAACATCTGTTAACAGTATAGACATAGATATAGTTTGTCAAGGGACTGTCTCATTTCAAACATAGACAGAGAGAATCATACTTTGTCTTACACTAGTACTTACAAGGAGTGTACAGGTTTTTAAAGGGTCGGCAACGCGCGTGTAATATCTCTGGTGTTGCAGGCGTTCATAGGCTACGGTAACTGCTTACCATCAGGCGGGCCGTATGCTTGATTGCCACCGACGTGGTATAAAAAAAAAAACTAGCACCCAAAAGAAAAAAATGAGTACAGTTTTTTTTTGTTCCTATTTACTGACAAGATTTGCTTGACCAGTTATAATAATGATAATTTGGCAATACAGTCAAAAATAAACTATCCCGCCTCACCTATGACCAGCTCGTCCATTACTCGTGCGTGTACGAAGCGTGTTAAAGCAAAGGGTCGTGGGAAACAATAGCTCAATCATCATAATGCGCGCACCTGTCGACTCATGCGCGGGTCGTGACGCGTCGGCGGTACTATTGGTGCGAAGAAAGTTTGAGTGAGTTGTGATTGTGACCGTTTTTAGGGAAATGTATAGAGGTCACTTTACTCCCGATAACCTATTTACACTCAGTTTTGTAAGTACAATGACATAGTTAAAAGTTTTATACTCTTTTTTCTACCGAACTTTTATAATGCAGATTTCTTATCATGGTATCATCATCAGGGAAGCCTTATGACACCATTGTTAAATTTATTGTGCTATTATATATTGAAGCTCGTTTGGACAATAGGAATTTTCCATTGACTGAAATTTTCAGCAAGTAAAACGGTCAAATTTTGTTAAAAATTATTGCCATCGCTTCAATTCAATACCTATGGCCTTTGGTAGGATACATGAGGGCAAGCAACTCAGTGATGTAAACTTGTATCCAAGGAAATTTTAATTAACAGGATAAAAAACGGCTAATATCATAGTCTGTCTATTAAATAGAACAACTACACTACGGCAACGTAAGTAAGTTTTTAGATACTTACTACTTTTTAGGGTTCCGTACCCAAAGGGTAAAAACGGGACCCTATTACTAAGACTCCGCTGTCCGTCTGTCTATCTGTCACCAGGCTGTATCTCATGAACCGTGACAGCTAGACAGTTGACATTTTCACAGATGATGTATTTCTGTTGCCGCTATAACAAATACTAAAAAGTACGGAACCCTCGGTGCGCGAGTCCGACTCGCACTTGGCCGGTTTTTTTGTAATGCTTTTTCCTAACAATGCAATGTGAGCGAATTATCACAAATTACAAATCATCGCGCGTCAAAAGCTTAAGCGTGAAACGCCCAAACCGACACCAATCGAGTTCCCCGAGTAACCCGAACAATCACCAATCCGTCGGTCAGCTCAACACTTGCTATCTAGCATTAAGTGAAAAACAATGCGCATTAGACTAGACATGATGAATTGGGAGCCTTGTTTTTATTTCGAGTTGTTAAGGCTGTTACGAATAGTTGGGATATTTGGGATGGAGCGTTTTGTTTTGTTTTTGTGTGGGCGTTTGTGTGTATGTTCAGATGTATCAGTAATACTCATCCTACTCGTATATTTGTTCTGTCTATTTATTGATCTATTTCATAGATATGTCGTAATCTAGTACGAAAATTAGAAGCTACTGAACGCTAGTAGCAAATATATGAGATAAGATAAGATAATATTTATTGTATAACTGTGTACAGAGATGTTGGCAATAATTATATTATATTTATTACAATTTGTAAATTGTGTATGTATGTGTAAACTACAAATTGTAGTTTTAACTTATGCTTAATTATGTTTTGGGTCTTGTAAAAATAGGTACGTAGGTACTTAGTTTTGAATTATGCTGAATGGGAAGGAATTGTAACGATGCTTCCAAAAAGTTATCTCTGTAATATTTATTATTATTCTCAACGACGGGACTTAATCGCGTAAAATAAGTTTTAAATTTACCTTCGACGTTTCGAGGACGGCGTTGTCCCCGTGGTCTCGGAGAAGACAATCGTGAAAGTTTAAATCTGTAATATTTAATACGAAAACGAAACAAATCGATTATTATTATTTCTAAATCCCATAAAACTCGAGTTATAAATTGTATGTACGTATTACGCTATTTGTAAAATTAAACATTCAGCAGTAATCGTAAATAAATTAAGTCCCTAAAAGTAAATATTGTAATTATGACTTACAATTTTTGAAAGATTTTTTTTATGAATTTCCGGCAGTATTTCTATGTACAGTTTTATCGATTACGATATACGATAAGTCTAACTCTTAATTATAATTTCAATCCGTTAGCAACGGCTTGTTCTTTAAAATAATACACACCAAATTCTTAAGTCTCCTATGCACTCAAGAATGATACAAATTAACAACAAAAACATTCCCGACTTGCGCACCTCTAATCACGAATACTTGATGGATGACATGTCAAATACTTTTAATTGTATGATTAATTGGTCTTATTATTAATTAAACCTTCAATTTTGGACTTTAACACGTTGAAATAGGATTTATTTGATTATGCAGTGATGGGTCGGTAAATTTCTATTTGGTGATTTTGTCTCATCGGTACCTTTCATTTCTTATTTGTCTCGCACTAGTTGGTTAATAATTTGATAGTGTTTTTTGTTAGATCTATCATTGTATTGTAAAGGCCGCGTATGCCTTTCTGTTTGCGATGAATTTAGAAACAGTGACACACACACGGTGTTTAGCTGCAGTAACTTATAACACACAAAACATTGGTATTTGGCATCGACTAGAAAGTGGGTACTTTTATTTGAGTACCTAATTTTTTTTTATTAGCCTATAAGATTCTTAGCTCTTTCCCACCATCTGGTCTTATCCAATGCACACTCCCGCCACCCTTTACAAAATGTGTCAAGGTCGTCCCGACACCTCCGTTGTTATCTTACTCTGCCTCGAGATCCATCCTGTGGGACCCAGACTGTAGCTAGTTGGTCCCGCTCTCCGGGTGCATCTGGCAGACGTGCTCTGCCCAGTCCCACTTTACTTTTGTGGTACGTTTGTGCCCCTAATTAAAAAAAAACTAAACGCGCGTTTACGAGTTGACCGCGGTACCAAAATATGATAACTTATTATCAGTTGTCAAAAAGGACTTACGGCTTCTTCTTCCTTCCCTTATCCCAAGTCAAAAAGGTCTTACGGCTATAAGCTCGAATAACAAATAGCGATTTTCGACAACGGACAATGTGGACATGAAAATCAATTCTGCACCTACTCGTAATTTTAGAAAAGTACTTAAATTAAGTCTTCCTAACCTAACCTTCACAAAAATCACAATGTTCATGACATACTTTATACTACAGACGTAATCAAAACGTATCAGTTTATTTATTCAACCACACCTTCCCAATCTGTCTGTCAGTGACACATTTCAAAAACGCCCGACAATGTGTAGTTTCTGACTTTGATATTTTATCTTTAACTGTATTTCTAACACCACTTCTTTAAAAAAATCTTGATCATCATCTTCCTAGACACATTTTGTTCATACTTAAGTCATATGTGACTTTCCACACAGAAGGGTCCTTATTCTTCAAGTGCAATATGGTCCTTTTTATCTGAAATTCCAACAGACATTCTGATAGAAACCTCGTATTGCACCTATTGCACATGAAGCATAATGACCCTTGTTTGTTAGAAAGCCACGTGTTCTATTTTCTTTGACAATCGATACTTTTCCGTAGGGAATAATCATAAATCATAAGTAAGACCTAGGTATGGACTTATGACATACTATAATTTCATAGAAATTTAACGTTTATGGTGATACTTCCGCATTCTGTAACTGTGAAGTCAGTGCAGAGTTAGCATGATCGGACTAAATTCTCTGTGAATGAAAATAACTTTGTGTAGGACGAATGACTTAATCGGAGAGCTGTCAATCCCGGTATTGTTTTAAAAGTGTGGGTAGATATATTGTTAACGATGCTCCAAAACAAATACAACGCTGCGCGACGCAGTGCGGCGTAAGTGTCATCGACAATAAGGTCCCTTTTCATAGATAATGCCACATATTTAGTTTTATGGGTCCTAAAACTGGCCCAGATATTTTTATGGACGTGACAAGTGGTACATTTGGATTTGCCGAAAACTTTTGAGGTCAAACATAGCACTTTGTTTTTTCTCTTTTTTTCAAACAAATATACCAATATTGTGTGAATTAAAAATAATGTTTATAACAACAGTTTAGAATGGGAGCTCGAAAACAATACAAAAGGTAATCACGGTCCATATCCCGATCAATATAAGTTGTCTATAAGTATGAAAAAAAGTCCACATCATTAATTTTGAGTTCCAGTCCATTCTCGCTTTTATCATTTAAAATCTCATCAATTGTGGTATTTTCTATAAAAAGGGACCTTATTGTCGATGGCGCTTACGCCGCACAGCGTCGCGCGGCATTGTATTTATATCGGAGCATCGTTTATAACGACGTAAGCGCCATCGACAATAAGGTCCCTTTTTATAGAAAATACCACAATTTACTTACATTAAAAAGAAAATAATATAATACTTTGTTGCAAATAGGACGGCCATATAGGTAAAATATACTTAAACGGGTCACACATGTTTTCTAAGTCGAGAATTAAAGTCCGTTGAAGCTCCTATCGTTATGGAGCGAAATATGTAAGTAGTTTTTCACCTAAGTTACCCGTTTGAGGTTAGTTAACCGTTTAAATGTATTTAACAAGTAAGTTCCCTGTACCATACCTATATTATTACTTATGTACAGTAGAATCCGCTTAAAATTACATCGAAAGGAAGTGAAGTGAAGATACGTCATACTAAGCGGATGTCATACAAAGCATAGTTAATTAACTTCTTATTTTTGTTATTTTTTCCAAATTAATCTCAAATTCCTTTGTGAGAGATGAGTTTTATTAACCTTGTACCAAGTATTCAACTTGTCACTGAGAATCAAAACTAAAACAACTTCAACGGCCCATATGCCGCAACAAACGTCGTCGCAGGAAATATGTGGGGACGGCCACGAAAACCAGTGAAGTGTCAGTATAACCAGACATCATTTCATGAAAATAGGATTTATAAGTCATAGTAAGCGATTTGTCACTATAAGCGAAGACATCTTATCCGACTTTGTCACAAAAAAATTATATGAAAACAAAAACTTCGCGCAGTAATTTCTACGTCATAGTAAGCGGTTGGTCAGTATAAGCGGAGTCATAAACGGATTCCACTGTATTGATAATATTGTACTAATTAAAATATATACATATATATTACATATACACATATTAATTCGATAAAACACCGTTATTGAAATCAATATCCTTGGTATTATAATCTATTATTTTAATCGCTTTTTTGTAGTTTGCGTCTTTTTTAGCAAATCATTGGATATTTCTATTAATATTTATAAGTGAATGCTAATTAACTAAGTAATATAAACACGGAATACGAATGATCTATTTAAAACTGCGTATCATCATATCATATCATATATCTTAATCTGCAACTTTCATATGTACGTTAAAAGAAAATATACTGTTTCACTGTTTTCAATTAAAAATTAATAATTAACCGAGCGAAGCGAGGTCTTAGGTGTTAACCGTTAAGTTAGTGCACTTTTCGTGTATGCTCTATTTTTAGGGTTCCGTACCCAAAGGGTAAAAACGGGAACCTTTTACTAAAACTCCGCTGTCCGTCTGTCCGTCTGTCTGTCACCAGGCTGTATCTCATGAGCCGTGATAGCTAGACAGTTGAAATTTTCACAGATGATGTATTTCTGTTGCCGCTATAACAACAAATACTAAAAACAGAATAATATAAATATTTAAATGGGGCTCCCATACAACAAACGTGATTTTTTTGCTGTTTTTTTCCGTAATGGTACGGAATCCTTCGTGCGCGAGTCCGACTCGCACATAGGTTATACTAAGGATCCCAGGTACACGAATTCATTGACGATTTGACGCTAGCGAGGGTAATATTGCCAATGTTAACTCCTTGCAGTAGTGCTTGTTGGCCTTTTGTCGCTTTTGACGCTTTCAGGTACTTAGTCTTGGCCATGTTAACTTGGAGATCGGCCTCCGCAGCTAATTTTTCAAGAGCAAGGTATGCGCTCTCCATTGCAAGTTTACATTAACAGTTTGTGGTAGACATAATTTGTCACTTCGGAGTTTTGTCTTGATTCTTTTTTATTTTATTGCTACAAATATTTGATTACCATATTTTAATTTAAGGTAGCCATTAGGCATCACATTTGGTTTAACTTATACATACTCCTGTACCCCTAACCCATGGTTAAAAAATAAGTGCATTCCCGTTGCCAGGGAAGTTTTGGGATTATACTGAGCAACTTTTACTATGGGACCAACCAAATAATCGCGAAAAAAAAATTTACTCTCCCATAGAAAATGGACCTACCAAAATGTATGAAACAGCCAAAAATTTTTTCGCGATTTCGATGGGTCGCTCTACTAATACGGTAGCAAAATCTAAGTAGGTATGAAGTTGCCAGACAAAAACTTTATACGATGGCGAACAAGAATCGTTGTTAATACATCAATACGCTTTATATTATAACATTTTTATAAATTCCTAATCTCTTAAAGAAACTCAACAAATTGTATCATTTAGTATAGTTAACGCTATCTCTACTGAGCTCGTTCACTTACCTGTACTAACAATGGCATTCTGTTAAACAAAAGCCATTATTTCTTTTCTGTGAGCGCGTGGCCTTTGTGCCTGAGCGCGTGGCCATTGTGTGTGAGCCTCAGGCACAAAGGCCACGCGCTCACACAAAAGAAATAATGGCTTTTGTTTAACAGAATGCCATTGTTAGTACAGGTAAGTGAACGAGCTCAGTAGAGATAGCGTTAACTATAACAGGCAGTTATATTTTATAGAAGCGTTAAAGAGACATATTATTGTTTTTCCGAGCGCCGCAAAGACGCCGCGCCGATAAATAGTTAAAATACGGCGCCCACGCATGATTGTAGTTCCCTTCTAACTTGAATGGCGTAACTGGTGTAGTTTTAATATTAAGACAAAATTTACCTGTTTTCATAGTTTTATTTCAAACTCTTATTTTTAAATCATGTCATTGTTTATCGATTAATGAAAACATAGAACCCAAGAATTGTAATATACTAGCTAACGATAACCGGAATGGTTTCCCTTTAATCGAGTCGTGGTTACAATCGGTATTAGATTACTGGTACAATTTGCCATTTCCGTTCTCGGTTCTCACGCTGTCGCATCTGTCCTTTGACGATGGTATTGTGTTGTATTTGCATTAAGGTTTAAAATTAAATAACTATGTACAATATTTTTTGTGTCTATTTTACACATATTGACCTAGCCTAAACTATTCAAACCTTGTACAGTCGCCATCAGATATATCGGAGCGGCCGAGGTGGTCACAATATCTGAACACGCACTCTAGCGCCTTGACAATAGAGGCGTGTCCCGATGTTTGTGAGCACCTTGCCCGCTCTGATATATTTGATGGCGACTGTACTATAGGCACAGACGGACGAACGGACGGACATACGGACCTGACGATACAACGACAATTCCGTTTTCGCTATTTTGGCTACGGAATTCTAAAAACTGATTAGCCCTCCTAACCCCTTTAACTTAAACTTTTTAAGAACAATGTATGTATTAGTTAAGTCTGTCGAATTAACTTTTGAACAACGCGGTATTTCATCTTAGCATCATTTCGCAGCGTTAAAGTGAGAATCTCATAAAACAACGCTACCTACTGTATAGTAGGATACCAGCAGGTTGATAAATCAAATAACCAGTACACGATGACCTCTCTCTTCTAATGCACAGTAGCTAGTCTTAGCCAACGTCAAATTTGTTGCCTAGCTCGTATCATAAGTTTCCATAACCAGTATAGTTTGAACTTTAACTTCAATGAATTTAAAAGGTTAGAGAGATTTATAGTAAATGGTTATTATATCAAGTTGTAATGTAGAATTTTAGTTTATTACTGAATCCTTTAGTATTAATGGTAAGTGTAGTTATAATGGATGTATGTATGTTATTTCAACGTGTTATAAGAATTTATGTATAGGTTAATAAGGGAAACCTGTAAACCCATCCATATATCACTCGACACTATTGAATCTGGCAGTATAGAGATGAAACGCTGCTCGTATATCAAGGTCTTTACTAGGGTGATTTCAGGTTATTTTTTATATTTATTTAATTTAAAGGTACTTAAGTTTATATGTACATATAGGTTTCGTTGTAAGTTAAAGTAAATTTCTATGTGACAATCGAATTGTAAATCCAATATATATTTTTTATTTAGTAATTTTATGTACATTTCGATAAATCTGTCGTACGGCCTTGGTAGGTCGTTTAAAACATAAAAATAAAAGGTTTAAAAAGTCAGTAGTTTATGCATACTTTACACCTTCACACATTCTAAAGATTGTACTGGACGTAATTGCGTATAAATTAAAAAAAAAATTCGTCCGCCGTCCCGAAGAAAATTTTAATAAAGTCATTCTGCACCAGTTAACGTGTCAATAATAGTAAAATTTCTATAACACTGTTATATAAAAGTAGTAAACCGATAAAAATGCTTGATAAACCATGGGAATCAAATTCAGCTTGTAAACTTCCAAAAACTAGTATGTCACGAGCTTTAAGTTAAAATGATATTTATTGTAAATGGTATAAAAGCTATATTTCTATGAAATAGTTTCAAATACACTGTAGTAAAAGTAAAATGCCTCGTTTATGTAAAATAGGTTGTAAAATTTCGCCTGCACTTAGAACTCACACTAAGACATATAAAATTACCTATTTTTAACATTTTATTTTCCATTTTATTTGGTAATTGTGGAAAATATTTTCCTGTCATTTTACGACCGATGTGTTTATTGAGACTGTTTTAATATACTTCAGATTTGGGGAGTCCGGGAGATTTGACCAGGTGGAAGACTTGAACCATTAAA
Organism: Cydia strobilella; assembly: GCF_947568885.1. Lineage (NCBI taxonomy): Eukaryota > Metazoa > Arthropoda > Insecta > Lepidoptera > Tortricidae > Cydia > Cydia strobilella. Next base: position 14,728,251 of record NC_086054.1, read on the forward strand.
AAAAAAGTGCCAAAATCAAATTATTTATATAATAGGTCTCCCACCCACCTGGTCAAGTCTCCCGGACTCCCCCTACATATATACTTATTTATACAACATATGCTTCGTATCATTCATAATGTACAGCAAATTTTTTACTAAATTATAGGACGAAATATAATCAATACTTAAGTAAATTAGCGGGAAGAATTTTTCACTTTATTAGAATTCTAAATTAGAAATTAACTTTTCATCAAAAAGCTTAAAAGTAATAAAGCTTTGGAGAAAATCATTTATTTAAGCATCAACATTTCATAAAAGAATTTACTCACTTAAACTATTAATCTCAGCTACTCAGTGGAGGGAAACAGTGTTTTTTTATTGAACACATAATATTTACAAAACAGGAATAACTAAATCAAAACATTAAGCACAGTTAACATAACTACTCAGTTAACAATAAGCAAAATACCGTACCAACAATTTACATACCTACTAGAAAAACAATTTGAGCGAAAACATGGAAACGGTCAAATTGCAGCAGATGGCTACCGCGACTTATCATTGTAAATGCGGCAATTTGCGTCCAGTTTCCTTGTTCATCAGAGCGTTAAGGCTCGTGCCCATGCGCGCACGCACATGTGTATTTACGGTGCTTGTGCTTGAGCTTTTGTTGAAAGTTTTGTGTATCTAACAAATGTAAATGCGTGAAACAAAATTTAGAATTAATCATTTATTTACACAATACAATAAAAATGTGCACACTACATAAAAAAAAGATACAGAAATTGAGAAACTCTTAAAAAATAATCTAGATACGAGTACATGTAAGAAATCCGCAACGCAGGCTTCGCCTGGTGGTTACAAATTTAAATCAGCAACATTCTTCGTCCCAAAAATACCAATGATGATATCCGCAACAGGCTTCGTCATTTTTTTAAATACTAACTTTAGTTAGGTAAGTAAAATAACCGTCACGAATCGTACCTGGCTCAAATGTCCCTATTACGCTGGCAGCGTTACCGCGCTGAATGGCCAACGAGATCTGTTGGACCAGGTACGATCCGGACCGAGGGTCGCACCCCCTGTCCTTCAGCCGCCGACCCAAATCCCTCACAAAGTCCCTAGCCTCCACAGCCCAAGGTCCCCCAGTCTCGACTGCAACTGGCACAAAGTCGTACATTGGTTCCGGGGCAGAGTACTTGGCATGCTTGAAATTTAAAATTGTAAATATTAACCTATTCGAATGAAACATAACGTAACAAGTAAGTAATTCATTTAAAATTTGTGATTGGGGCATTCCAGAAAAGTGTCGGGTAGACCAGACCTTGACCCGCTTAAAAACATCCAACTGCCATATTTAGGAAAAATCACTTCAATACAATAAAATTTTACGGCTTTCATACATATTTATCCCGTTTTTCTAATTAAGGTCTCAAGTACTGAAAACATGTATACCGCCTGTAGGAGTGCAGCGTAAAAAAATGCTTTAAATTCCCTTTAACTGCGATGTCTACAGAAAAGACGCGAACAAGTTAAGGATATTTTGAAATGTGTGTGGCCCATGTACACATTGTGTCCGCAGCGTTAGCGAATTCATTCGCTCATACCGCGTTTCCATTCTGCAAGCTCATTACGCAGATTGGACGTAAGTGAGTGAGATAGTTTCACCGACGGTTTTCGGTGATTATACCGGCTTTATTAGGTCTAAGGCCTAACTACGACATAGTTATGGTAATCACAGACAAGACATTGTAAGTGAATATTAAGGCCTCCTAGACTATAGTCTGAATTTTATTCTCACGGAATTAATGTAAACAAAGGTATGGCCGGTGACAAAAGACTTTTGCATTATTCGAGGTACTTAAACTGTCCATATTTATTACAAATCTTTTTATATTCTACTACAGAAATATTGATTTTGTTAAAAGGAAACTAAATTTTAACAAGACATTTTGGTATATTAATGGAAAAGAAACAGCTGCTTTTGTCCGGTAGTTTATTTATTGCACTGGTATCTCTATGGAGATTCACCCGGGTGACCAAGTTGCGGGCCGCTAAACATAATTTTTCACTAACTTTAGAGAGTGAGTGCTCCTGTAATCGCTTTTAATGGTATTAATTTAAACCGCCTTCAAAAAAGGTACAGGTTATCATTATCAATTTAATCGTTTTTTTTTTGTAGTATGCTACCGCAAAATTGCTTTATTTTTTAGTTTTTCTGCGAGTCCTTACTTTGAAAACTTGTCTGCAAGTGTCACTTTGACAGGGACAGTTGTTTGTTTACAAATTCCGTGAGAATAAAACTCAGACGTTAGTCGGTAGTGACTCTAATACGAAGCAGGGGGTTCCAGGTTCACCGACGGGCTTCGGTGATTGTTTGTACAGTCTTTATGAGGTATAAAACCTAACTACGACATAGTTGTGGTAATCACAAACGAGACATTGTAAATGAGGGGTTATTTATTGGCAGTGTGCTGTGTGCGAAGTTGGTGGTGGAGATAATACAAGCGACGCCAACGAACGACGTGGAGAAAATCTTTCTTCGGACGTCATCTTTATACTTTTTGGCAGCTGCCAACTGATAAATAAGCAATACATATGTCCCACACTCAATATGGCGGCGCTACAGTCAGGCACGGAGCGAATATTCAAACTCAGTTATATCAGTGTTACAATTCATTGACAATACGATTGAGAATAATAAAATTTGTTAGAAAAAGTTGACTGACATTTGACTTGAGTTTGGCATTTCTAATTATTTTCTAGTAAGTGATTGTTAAATTGGATGTGTACATGTAAATTTTTATTCTAATAATTTTGTAAATATGTTGACATTTGTAATTGTAATTTGTAATTCTATACTTTTAATTTCAATATTTATTTTAATTTTTAATAGGTACAATGTACGTAATTTTAATTATTAAGAAACTATGTTCGACACAATAATTATCGTTAAGAATAAATAAAGAATAAATAAAGAATAAAAATACTTTATATTTTAGACAAACATTTAATGCCAACAGTACCTTAACTTGTGCAACATTTTAGTTAACAATATCAATTGAACTACCAGCTTAACCTCAAAATACGCCTTCACAAAACCAGCAATAATCCAACATAACTATGCACAAAACGACAAAATATATTCAAATACCTCAAGTGCCTAGCTAAAATGTCTATATCCATAGTTGAAGACCATTTGTAAACCAATCCCTACTATTACGACAAAACTACATAACTTTAGATCTTTATCGATTGAGTAAACTTAATAAAACGCGCCTTTCAACGATTTGCCACCTTGTGTGATTTTGTAACTTTATACTATAGCGGATTTTGATATTTATAACAATATCACGCCTACGAGTTCAGCTTTTTCGATGAGTTCATATTTTACTTATTGATTTATATAATATTGTCTTCGGTTACCGCGATAGTTACTCATGAAATAAAACTATGAAAACGGATTATATCGCGTATATTGAATTTATAATACATCCCGACGTTTCGAACTCTTTACAGCGTTCGTGGTCAACGGGTGACTGAGCGGGGGTCACCCGTTGACCACGAACGCTGTAAAGAGTTCGAAACGTCGGGATGTATTATAAATTCAATATACGCGATATAATCCGTTTTCATAGTTTTATTTTATTGATTTATAATCATATTACGTATCAAACCGAAGGTATTCATTTTACATGTTTCGTATTACTAATTTAAATTAAACATTAATTTTAAGTTTTGTTTTTTCGCATTTGGCGTAAAAATTACCAGTGTTAACATTAAATTACCAGTCTGGCCTAACCTTAGAAAAACTAATTACAAGCATAGTTTGCTGACGCACCGACGAAATCATTTATAAAATATTTTGATGCTATACCTACTTTCTATCCTAGTCATCCTAAAAATATTGTTCTAAGATGACTCATATAAGTATGAGTAAGAACATCGGCTTACACTCAAAACAGATTTCTGCATAATTTCAACACAATCTTTCTCATTTTCAGAACACTGCCCATAAAATTAGCATAACTCCGTTGTTGTTATGATTAACACTTGAGGAACGCAATCTGATATGTAAAAATGTAAATTCATTATGGTCACGTTAAGGCATGATGGACAGTCTGAGGACTAGGTTTTCGAGAATATTTTCAACGGTCAAGAACTAAATTTGGAACAAATACCTAGTAGTAAAAAAGCTCTGTAACAAACTATAGAAAAAAAAAAGGTTTATTTAAATATACAGAGTTCTTTGTGAGTTATGGTTGGCAACTAATGATTTGTAGTAGGTTTGAAATATTTATTGCATTTAGCTGTCTGCGAGTTGACATGTCAAGCAACGGAATTACCTATAGTTGTTTCATAAATAACCGAAGTCAGATGGACTTGTTTATGTACCTCATCTAAAAGAGTGTCAGCTAAACAGTAGAATGAACTGTCGCTTGCGGTATTTCCGGACACATACGACCTTCAAACCTTTAAAAAAGAGCGTCCTTACATTTTAAAGGCCAGCAACGCACTTTCAATCCCTCTGTCGTTAATGTTAATTGCTTATCATCAGAAGATTCTTCTGCTCTATGCCTCCTATGTGAAAAAAAGTCGCATTATTAAAGACGAAATATGCGACCAAACATTTATGTCCCAATAATACTAGTAAAAATACAATGATTTAGCTACAAAATAAAACTCTAGCGACACTATGTGACCATTTACTATTAATCTTAACACAACATCGAAAACGAATTGTTAATGTTAAAATGACAATCTACACGCGGCAGCGTGTCCAGCCAAGTTCAAAGAAAAAAGCAACTGGCTACGCAGCAACGGTGTGTTACACGAACTATTTCGAGCTACTTTTGACCCCTTCACAACTTGAAACCTATTTAATCTCCACACATGAAATTTGGCACATTTATTTTTATATGTTCTTAACATATACTTTTCTAAAATTTGGTTTTTAACACCAAGGATTTGACTTGGCTATAGTTTTTAACAACCAACCAAATTTATGAAAAGAAACATAAACAAATATTAGCCTATTCGTAAAAACTAGCTAAGACAAATATTATATAATTTCAGGATTTTCTATACAGCACACACAGAACTTGGCATCCATATAGATCTCGATTCTTTTGTCGGCAAATCAACGACACAGTTATATTCTTAATATTAAACTTGGCTCTCATTTCACATTTACATTTTTGTTGGATATCTTTAACATAACTTTTACCGATGACATCGGAGCAAGACGAATGGAGCTGTACGAAGTATCGATTCCTAAGCTTATCGACCAAAAAGATCTATGTTTAAGGCTTTTTAATTGATAACCAAACATTTAAATTAACAATGTTTCCAAATAAATTTTATCGAAGTCCGATACAGAAAGTTTTATTGAAATTTAACATATGGAAATGTACAATTTGTTACTTGTCACTTTGTAATTGTAACTTTTAGAGAAGCTCACATTTTAAAGGGGATTATTTTTTACGACTTACAAATGAGTGCAAAGGTAACTATTTTAACAGAGTTGTAAGTTGAGAAAATATTTAACTTTTGGATATTTACTGGCATAATTAATAATATGTGGTATGATGATGACGAAGATAAAAGATATCTCACCGTACCAAATTCTCTTAATCGGTTCAACGGTTTTAGCGTGAAGAGGTAACGTACAGACAGAGTTACTTTCGCATTTTAAATATTGGTATGATGAAGAGCGATGGATAGAGCCAGTAAAAAATATGGCGCTTTTTCAGACACCCTGTTAAAAAGGGACCATCATATCAAGGGAAAATGAAAATGACATTTACAATCTTAATAAAATTGTCAGTTAGGTCAAAATTATTTTCGTCGTCTTGTTTCTTGTTTTGTCACGTTTATATTTTTGTCGTTTATAAAGAAAAAAAAATTAGTGCTATTCTTCTTCTTCTGCTACCATGACCTAGCGGGCGTCGGTGGCCACCTTTGCAAAGTCTTTTCTACTCTTGGTCAGTCTTTGTCTTGGTCAGTGCTATTGGATGTATTTATATCTATAGATTATAATTATCGTGAGAAAAATTAAACACAAAATTTCACCCCATACAAAAAGCTCCAATCCGTCACATTTTTGGGGACAAAAAACAAATCAACGAAAATAATTTTGACCCAGTTTGCCTTCTATATTTTGATGGGTTTTCGTTTATAGGTCTTCCTTATTTTGATGGGATTTAATTACAAAGTTTACCCATTTTCTATATTCATGTATTAAACACGCGTTAGAAATTTAACTCTTGAATAATTTACAAGATTAACTCAAAAGATTTATTACACGGACTAGGGGCCAGTAAGTCTAAAATCTACCATGACATCATACAAATATTTAAAAATCGAGGTTATCCGTACTAATTTCCATGTTTTTCTCAAGGCATTGCTTGTATAATGTCGTATCGATAGTAACGGTCGTGCTGGTTTATGAAAGTTCATACATATTTGAATATTTCTATGGGAACTTTGGTGTAATAAATTCGTTGTTTTTAAGTTGAATGTTATATGAGTAAACTTACATTTATTACAGAAGTTTAAGAAGTTTACTACTGTGATTTCATAGACTTTATTATGATATAACACTTTAAACACTCTCGTTTTGTATACATAATTAAAGTCATTAGCGGGTTAAATTTCATTATTTTATCTTTTTTCCGACGTTTCAGCCAGGTTGCACTAGCTGTGGTCACGGAAGACTGACGTCCCAGCAAACAATATTAAACTACCCGATATTAGTTTATATAAATGTTTAGACAAATAAATTGATCTACCCGTTTTTGTTTAACCCTGTTAAAGAAAAACGTGCGCGTTAGACCCGTAATGACATTAATTATTAATTATGATATGATAATTTTGAAGTAGGTAAAGCTACACTACACACTATACACAGCATAAGAAAGAGGGCACTCCCATCTTAAAGGCCGTCAATTACCCGCCCCTCTGGTGTTGCAGGTGTCCATAGGCGACGGTAATCGCTTACCATCAGGCGATACGTCTGCTCGTTTGCCTCCTATATCATTAAAAAATCTAAAATATAGAGACATAGGTGTATGTCGTTATAAAACTCGTTTATGTTATTAGTAACACAACTTTGTTACTAAATGCCATACGTAGATGTCATAGATTAGACTTGCAAACGCAGCGTTACACGTAATAACTCTTAAGGTGGCTTAACACTTTACTACAATTTTAAAACCCAATAGCAAAACAACCGGATTCAATAATTTATTTAATAGAGTAAACTGTGGCAATGTCTTAATTAATGCCAAATATCTATAAAAGCGTTCATAAACAAATGCCTGCGACGCATTCTAGGGATTTACTGGCCACGAACCATCTCAAACGTCAGAATGTGGCAGATGACAGCAGAAACCCATAGGACGGGAAATCCTTGAAAGGAAGTGGCGTTGGATCGGACACGTACTCCGTAGGCCGGACAGCCATCTGGCCAAGCAGGGTTTCCGCTGGAATTCGGCTGGCAGTAGACGGTCGGGGAGACCGTGTACTACATGGAGGCGATCAGTTGAGAAAGAGGCTGGCTCAACTGGACTCGACTGGAAAGAAGGAAGTAGCCGCTCAAGATTGTGACAAATGGAGGATACTTCTGCGAGCCCTATGTCCCTAATGAGAGATAACAGGAATACATCATCATCATCATCATCTATAAAAGTATTTCGTTTATAATAACACCTCCTCACTTTGTTCTGTTCAAGTTGGTGCTAAGTTAGCTTTAGACGGACCGACGGACTCTACATGTACGTAATCGTTAAGTTTAAGATAAAGTGGGTCGTCATAGCGACAAAAAAACTGTCAAATCCAGCCCGTCAGATTGTTAATTCAGAATCCATGTCAAGCTCTCTAATCCTTGGCTCAGCTACTATCTCAATTGTTGCTAATCATGTAACGGGACAGCTGTCGGGCGGGTGTTAATATCTCTATAATTATTACGGACGCTTAAGGTGATGTTCTAATGCGGACACGACACTCATAGTGTTCTGTTCCTGCCGGTGAGTAAGGTTGCCAGAGTTCAACGAGGGAGAGGAGTGTTAGGGTCGGCAACGCGCATGTAACTCCTCTGGAGGCGGGCCGTATGCTTGTTTGCCACCGACGTAGTGTTAGAAAAAAAAAACATTGTCAGTAAATCGACGTAAATCATATTATTGTTAAAATGTTCACATTATTTAATTTCATATCATTCACTACGTATTTGTTAAATGTCTGGTCGCATGTAGTACGGCACAGACATACAGTCGGGCAAAAAAGAGTACAAATTAAAAAGTGGCAACACTGTAGTGTCGTCCCGTTTTTAGGGTTCCGTACCCAAAGGGTAAATACGGGACCCTATTACTAAGACTCCGCTGTCCGTCAGTCCGTCTGTCACCAGGCTGTATCTCATGAACCGTGATAGCTAGACAGTTGAAATTTTCACAGATGATGTATTTCTGTTGCCGCTATAACAACAAATACTAAAAACAGAATAATATAAATATTTAAATGGGGCTCCCATACAACGTGACTTGATTTTTTTGCTGTTTTTTTCCGTAAAGGTACGGAACCCTTCGTGCGCGAGTCCGACTCGCACTTGGCCGGTTTTTCTTAGATTAATTTCTACTCTTTTTTGCTAGACTGTACTGAACGAACGACTTAGGTGCAACGAGCTGCAAAATTGCATGGACTCACAATTAATGGAATTCACTTAGAAAGTGGCCATGCACTTTAGCAGCTGGGTGTACGTTGCTGACATTTTAACGAACACTCGAAAGAAACTAAATTTTAGTGGGAAAAAATGTATAAAAAGCAATTAAAATAAATCCTTAGCTTAGCTACTTTGGACACGTGGCTAGACGGGAGCCGGACAACCTTGAAAAGCGCATTATGGTTGGCATGGTGGATGGATACCGGGGTAGTGGACATCCACCAACTCGCTGGGTAGACACTGTAAAGGCCTGCCAGGGATCTACACGGGCGCCTATTATCAGGAAGGCGGAAAATCGTGCAGAATGGAGAGCCTTGGTGTGCAAAATAACGACCTAATGTGGTCGCGACCCTCGGCCATGAGGAACCGAGGAAGAAGAAGAAAATAAATCATAAATATTTCTTAAAGGGTTTTGTGTTACAGTTAAGTATAGAAAAGCTTAAAAATAATGTAATAAAGCCTTGATTACGTAAATATGCATGGCTTTTACCAATAAATTGCAAACTTTTACACATATTCTCGCTCGTTCTTTTCAAAATGTTAATCCGGAATATATCGGACCAGGAGGTTAAGGCCGTTCCATCGGTCTGCCGCTGTCTCTGTCACATTTCGCAAGAAAGAACGGGAAAGATCATGCGCGCCAAGTGTCAATTTTGATAGAATTTTGTCGATTTTTATTTATTTTAAAAACGTTACCTTACAATATCGAAATTCGAAAGCTATGAAATTACTATTTAAGTTAAGATTGTTTTTTCTTCTTTTTTTGTTTATAGTATCACATAATAAATAAACGAGTAAAGTGGGATTAAAAGTCCGAGTTAGAGGTTACTTTGGGAATTAATTGTATCGAGCGAAGTGTCATAATTCGTGTATCGGAAGCTATGATATTAAAGATAATATAGTCAAGAACTACATATATTTTTTCCACATCTACGAAAATCAACGCCTCTTAGAAAAACAGGTACATATAAGAAGATTTTTGGCTTTCTGGCTCAGGGAACCGCCTTAACCGAGATGACAGCCGCTTGCGAAACGCTGTCTCTAGTCTCTATCGCACTAATATGGAAGAGTGAGAGACAGACACATAGCATTTCGTTGTCTATCATCTTGGCTATGCCCCCTGTACCAAAGAAAGGTGGATTTATAATATAGGCTAGAAGGCCATTCTAAACTGACAGCGCCTTAAATCGTTATTTCTGAGGTAATCCTAATAGCCCGTAATCGTCAGTTTCGGGATAATAATTATTGACCATGTTATTGACATGCTTTCTAGATTGTTTTATGTTACAATACGGTGAAATTATGGCTTTCTGACGGAGAAACCTCTATGATGATAGCTGTTTTGACCATTATTGTAATTGTATGAAAGTGTACATTACTTGCGTTAATTTATTATGCTATTAAGTTATGAATGATGCTTATAGTTATGTTTTTTGGCGAGCCACTGTATAAAAAAAACTGGTAATCAACGAACATGGTCATAAACTATGTGCAAAAAATTTATGTTTGAATCTGAGCTACAAGCTTAAATTACAATCAAGGGAAAATTAAAACCGGTCAATTTGAAAAGATTTTTGTATGCTTGCTTTGAGTGCTCTTAGATACAATGATAATTGATAAGGATCCTGACCGAATTTTCAGTCACCTTTTTGCATTTTTTTTTCTGCCCTATACACCACAACCGAAGATTTTTGACCACATATGAAATGTTAACGGTTCACACGTTAGATCTTTAACAAATTCAGTGTTAAAGTGGTAACTCTAGCGCCAAATGCACCATCCCACTAACCCGGGGTTAACGGGTTAAACCTGAAATTACCATGGTTACCAGTACAGTTTGACACTGGGTTAACGATTTAACCGGTTAACACCGGGTTAGTGGGATGGTGCAAGTGGCACTAAATGTAATATTTAAATTTTGCAGCGTTAGCATGGTCGCGTTTTTATAGCCTGTCGTCTCATGCTGTATCACTTTCGCACCTACCTACTTGTTACAACGTGACAGGCATGGTGACAGACAAGACTGTAAAAAAACGCGCTAAAATCAATGATACAGACTCTATAGACATACGTTAACTCATACCAGCCCTCTTTTTCCAGTCTAGGGTTGAAAAGTTGTATTATTTGTGTTTAAAATGAAAGATCAAGCACACTTCCCCTTTCAAAGAAATACCGTAATGTGTGTCACAGATTCTTCTCATACAAACAGTAACTGACAGATATCGGATTAGGAGGATTAGTATCAATCAAGCCACAAATTGGTTGCATCACAAGACACTTACAAAAACTGTCATGCTTTCAAGTTAATTGGCATTAAATGAATGGATTTGGTGTTTTAGAGTCACGTAGTTAACTAGGGAGTTAAGGTTTGCTCAGATACTTTTAGTACTAGAAAACTGTATTGCCACGACTTGGTCCGCGTAGAAATACTTATCATTCAAAAATCATCATTTTAAAAGTCAATTTTACCAGCTAACATAATTATGTTCCTTAAGGAAACAACTCAAAATTCGCATCTGATTACTTTGCCCCACATGTGGAGAAAATGCAATTATCTCATCAGTTTTTGAACAATCAAGAGAGCCTTTACCAGCTGGTGTGGTGAAAATATATTTATTAATTTTCATTTTACATTATACTCGTGTGACATCAACACACTTGTAAAGATAGTATTCGCCTGAGCAAATGGGAGTCTAAATCAAACCTTTAAAATAATGGAGTCCGTAACACAATATAGGCGGGCCGTCTATCGGTAAAACCATAGAATATAGAGCTATAGAGGCACAGAAGAGTAAGCGATGCTTATTAATTTATTAAAGCCATGAAAATGGGCTTTTTAATACACAACGTAATTTTTTCCTGGCCCTGAGTAAAATAACTGATTGCATAGTGACAAATTGATCGACCTTTAACGCTAATTGAAAAGTTAAAACAAATTATCTCATTTAATACTGAATAAAGGAACACATTTAAGTACATATATTTAGGTATATATTATAACTTTATGTGACTTTCCGGTACAATAACTTGCGATAACTGGATAATCGTCGTCTTGGCTACGCCCCCTGTGTCTGTCTGTGTCATTTTTAGACGTACCTACCATACAAAGCAACAAGTCAGTTTATTTTTAGTTTATTGTTATTAAATTATCTAGTCACCTTTAGGCGATTACCTAATTATGTTACAAAAAACTATAACCGTTTTAAAATATGTTTTTTTCGCATTTTTTGTTACAGTTTTTTGTTTAATGCATCAACTTCTACTGATAATAAATTTCATCATAACATAGAATTTAGATATTTTATTACAAAAACAAACACAACTTTTCAAATGATAATTTAACCTTGTGCAAGCTCTACTGATTCCATCTATCTATGTGCGTTCATAGCTTTAGGGAGTATACGAAGCTTATTGATATTTCACAATAAATAACTATACAATGGGAATTCCACTATACAGCAATTTGGGCGTCACAAGTATAAATCTAATACCATATTTTCTAATTGAAACAATTCAAACGGTGCTATAAATTTAAAAGCCACGAAATTAATAGAACTGTGTTGGTGGCCTATAAGATATATGCTTTTGTTTTGATTATATCGGCGATTAGGCCAAATTACAAAGAGAATTCTCATATCGGTTAGTAATTTAATTACTACGTAACGGTGTCCTATAAATATGTTTTTTTTTTGTGTAATAAATTTGCATATTCTATTTATTTTCTATGGCCAGTAATTATCGGTTGATTGTGAATTCCGTTTTGTAGAAAGTGACATCACGTTCAAGCGAGTGGTTTTAGAATCGTTTGATTTAATTAAGTCTGGTGTTTTATAATTGTTTGGTAGTTTATACACTTTATTCATATATATCAAAGTATTTAAAAATAGTCCTTATGGTGACGATAGGGAGAAACTAAAACTTGATTAACTTTTAAATTGTTTATACCTTCAAATTTTATATTAAAGGAAAAAATCCCCCGAAGCCCGAGGCTTCCGTAGCTCAATTGGTTAAGAGCAACGCACGGATTGCGGAGGTTGCGGGTTCAAATCCTGCCGGAAGTGTAACTTTTTCAATTTTTTCCTTTAATATAAAATTTGGAGTATCGCTCGCAGACGTATCTGCATGTTAAAAAATTGATTTTGTTTATACCTTAGCAACAGTAAGGATAAATATATAAATAATGCCATGGCATTCAGTATTGCTCATGTTATATCATGATCTACGTTGCAGTAGTATGTGTTACTAAAGTATGAAGTGTTTCTGGTTTAGACATTTTACAAAATTACCCCTAGTTTAAAGGTACCCCACGCACCGTACTAAGTATAAGCATATTTCAGTGATATATTATCCACCGCGTGCGTTGCCCTAATCCAAATTTTCCCTCTACCAAAATGTGATTCCACCTTGTGGTGCGCCATCGGTATACAATCACCAGCACCTTTTTGCCTCAGCGGCCATCGTTGTTACGACCAATGTGCCAAACCCTGGGTATCTATGTAGATAAACACAACACAAACTTGCACAAGACTATAGTTTCACTATTAATAGCCACCACCTAGGCGGTTAATTGTAACCTATAGGTATTATTGGCAAAATTACACCTTAGCTATAGCGATGACACGCCAGAGATGAACAGCCGAAATACTTCCACTAAAACAAACTGGCGTGGCGATTTAATAACTATAATCTGTGTTTGTAACTATAAATTACTACGCAATACATTTTGTATGCAAGAAATAAATGAGCGTATACGTCCTTACCATTTCCTATGGGCTTCATGGTTTAAAAACAGACTATAGTCCAAATCTACTTCATTTTATGGCTAACGATGATCGAAATAAGTGATGTAGGAAGGTTCAATACATAATATTATATCGTTTCACATAAATATTTTGGTTGTTCCTCTTCGAAGGTTGAAAATTATCAATGACATCTTTATCTGTCCAACTGGACTACAGATTTTTATCAATCGCGAAATAAAAGTGTCACTTTTCAATAAATGCTATTTAAAGGTGCACCGCAGATAACTCTTGTTTAGCAACCTCTGCAACACGGTTATTATGTAACTATTAGGCAATTTATCCAGATACTTACTGATGCACAGTGTTGCTCTACGTTGCTCCACATAAGTTAACTGGCGGTGTGGATGCACCTTAAAGTTAGTTTAAACTTTTTTATAGAATTATATTTATTTTTTTCATAATAAGTCATTATTAAGTGTTCGTAACAAATTGATCTAATGTCGTTCTTCTAAAAGACTATAACACTCGCAAACGATCGTTTTAGATAGCAGTAAAAATGCTGTTCCTCTTGGCTCTTGCCGTAGATTAGAAGTAACTGTTTCTATACATTCGCGAAATAGCCGATGGGAATTATTATAAAATAACATATTACAATATCGAAGATTCACTTTAATAATAGCTTTAGAGTGACAGGGCAAAAAACTCTAATAAATTATAAAATCTATGCGTTGTTTATAGCCATTGTAATAAAATAAATGATATAATTAAATTTAATGTTCGCTAATTAGTGATTGACGACGGTTAATTAAAAATGACGGAATTTGTTTTTTTTATGGCCGTATTATCCTACTTTTATACTTATTTTTGAATTATCGTAAGACATTGAGAATGTAATTTTATTCCAAATGTTTAGATTATACTCTTGGTAGTACCTTAAGCCACTGTACTAATAATGGTAAAGTTACTAATAATAGTGATAAGCAGTAACTTCTGTTTTTGGGTTACTTATGTGAATCAACTTTTTCTAGTCACTGGTTGCCTATGGACGCCTGCAACTCCAGGGATGTTACAAGCGCGTTGCCGACCCTTTAAAAAACCGTACTTTTAGAGTTTGCACGACGCGACGGATCTGAAATGTATGAGAAGATCCGCGGATCCGAATCCGTACACTCCATTTTTGAAAAGCCCCATACTGTAGTCTCTCGAGAAAATCTCGGCAGAGCTCGTTCCACAACCGCCATCCGTGGAAGGGAATTTCACTTCAAATGCGCACTGCGCGACCATTTCGGTTATAGGGTGAGGTAGAAAACCCTGCCGACGGTAAGCGGTACGGTGATAGAAAGCGCCTTTGAACTGAGCTTAGGGTAAAGCTGATATCCAGGGTGCTCTTGCCCATAGGTGACAGAAGTAAACCGTGGTATAACAGTTCTTCCTATAAACTGCGTCACTATTGTCTCCTGGCTGACGGGACAAAAAAACAACAAGAAATAGTTGATCCACCCACTTGGAATGTTCTTGAATTTTAACATGTTTTTATTTGCTAACTTCGCACTTAGTACTCTTGGTAGTACCTTAAGCCACTGTACTAAATTACTAATAATGGTAAAGTTACTAATAATAGCTGTTTATTTTAAGCGCAACAAAAACTTAATTATTAAATCACCTAAGATTCCATCAGACTATCTATTCCTGTCTACGAATTCATTATAATACAACAATAAGAAAAAAAATCTTGTTTCCGATTCACTTGTGATAAAAAAGATTGTAGCTTAAAATTTAAATGAAAACGGGTTATATTTATAGGGACTTGCAGGGACTTAGTTCTTTTAGATTCTGAGTAGACCACAGGTCACTTACTCGTTAGGTGCAGCGTTTAGGACATCGCGGTCATTAAGCGGAGTATCGAGACAAACCATTCTGGTTTAACGATACTTTTTATTAATTACCATGTAAAATTTGTGATTTATCTCTAGTAAATAAAAAAAAAAAAAAAAAAATAACACATATCTGTTAAATTAGGATTAAGTGTCAAATGCTAACAATGTCTGTCATGCTGTTGACATTATTATTGACTTCTATCAGTCCTAGATTTACTTTACTATAAAGCATGTACACTTACTTTACTGTAATCGGAATTCGGAACCTTGTATGAAATAATTAATTCTTCCTCGTGAAAGTTAATAAATAAAAGAAAGATTCTTCACAAAAGAAAGATTCTACACCACTGTATATATGTATATATATATGTATACACTGTATACACAGTGCATGTATGTGGATATGGATAAATAATGTAGAATTTTTTGAATCTGGAAAAAGAGGGGGAGGCCTTTGCCCAGCAGTGGGACACAGTGGGCTCTGAATAATAATAATTTTGAATACATGATTTTTCATTAGATATTGCTGGCCTCAAAATTAACAGCCAGAGCCCAGCCCATGTTTATTAGAGATACCTCGAACATTCGGCAACTATTCAGTACTCGGCCACTGCCGAATATTGCACAATATCTATTGCACCTATCTAAAGAGAAAAAATACACAATAAAAATAACCAAAACCTTGGTATATTTAATATTTAAAACGTATCTTAGAAAGGTGTTCTTAGCTAACGTTGTGCTTTGTTGGCGAACAGTTTTCATAATAATTGTTAGGTACTTACTTAAAGTGTTCGCATGTCATGCCGAATATTCGGTCGCCGAATAAATATGTTGAAGCGTATTAAGCAATTCGTATTGGTAATATTAGACACTTCGGCCAAGAGAGGGGCCGAATATTCGGTATTCGGCCAAAACCACTATTCGGGGCATATCTAATGCTTATGGGACCGCAAACTAGCGTTAGCCTGAAAAGATAAATTACTGAAAGGAAAGGACCCAACACTAAGAAAGGATTAGCGAAGAAACCACGAGTCAAGTCTTACTAGAGATTACTAGAGGTACAACGTCGTCGTAGATGACCGATCTTAACGCAAAAGTAAAGGGGCACGGAGTAAGTTTTAGAGCGCGGAGTCTATAGTTGTTTATCTATAGAATGGGCGGCATATATAAAAACTATGGGCACAGATTGACATCTGTCCGCCGAAGCGACTGTGTTCGCTCGGTTGAGCAAAATCAAGTATTACAATTAAATTAAAAATCACTCAAGGCGTGGCTGAGATAAAGTACGGTCGACAAAAAAGTGTTTTTATGATTTAATGAGACGAACTGTGTTTTATTTTTGGTTATTAGACTTTGAAATGCGTCACTAAGAAAGCCGTTATTTTGCTTTTTGCAAACTGCTATTACACGTATATTAATTATACGTACTTCGCTCAGACACAGTCACATGTGAAGAGCTTCGCTCCTTCTACTCTAACGCTGCGTCTTATGTAGGCGAAGCGAAGCGGCGCGGCGGGCCCAAGGCGTTCGCGTTCGTAACGAGATCGCCCACGTAGGACACTTCTATAGGTATCAAAGCATTGATTCACCCCGCTCTGCGCCGCGTCGCACCGCGCCGCTTCGCATTCGCGTGTTGCTCGCCTACGTTGCGTAACGACTTTCTGAAAGTGGAGTAGGTATGTATACAAACGCAAGAGTTAAAACCGACGAAATAGCTTGTAGACGGTCTTACCTGATACGAGTAAACGGTATTCTCGACATATACCTTAACTACAGGGCGGACACGCTATACATCAGAAATCACTTGCGTTTCTATGTATGAACGGCACGTCTGTACACGCAGCATGCGTCATTGTGTGAGTAAGTTGCTTAAAAACAGTACTGAGCGGTCGGCAAAAGGTCGTCAATCTACTGTCGCGGGGCGAGGTAATTCGAATCGGGGCGGGGCGGTGCGTGGCCGTTCTGTATGCATACTATTACTTATTCTGTGCCTTAACCTAAAACAACTCCAGAGTTTATTTTTCTAAATTTTTTTAACCTTTTCTGACCGTACATAATGAATGCCAGAATGATTCAATTGGCTCCTCGGTATGCATGGGTTTCCACATTGTGGCCGCGGACACTTTCTACAGGTGTCACATCTCTAGCTCTATGTCCCTAATGCTTACAGAGTCATAGACCGAGAGGGCTGCAATTTATCTATTTACCAAAAATGAAAAATTAAAACTATTACACTGGAATTCATCTATCTAAAAGTATATGAGTACCGAATTCTAGAAAATCCGATAATAGCTATTTATTTGTTTTACAAAGGGGCGAAGTTGTTGTTTAACTTCTAGTGCTAATATTGGTAGTTCGCTCCTCTCACTCTTATTCAGTAGAGGCACATTCTATGCTTTTCCATTTTTTTTCTATTTTTTTTACTTATGCAGTTCGCTCTTGCTACTGAGCGGCCGGCAAACGGCCGTCAATCTGCTGTCGCGGGGCGAGGTAATTCGAGTCGGGGCGGGGCGGTGCGTGGCCGTTCTGTATGATAATACTATCTGTGATTAAAGTTTGCAACATATTACTATGCCACTCTTAAGGATTAACTTTATCATCAGTTTTTGAAATATGAAGAGAGCCTTTACGAGTTAATATGGAAAAAAATAAGTTGTAAAAATTCCTTAAGTATTAAAGTTGCTAAAGAGTGTGTAGTATTTTAAACAGACCACTTGTTCCTGTTTACTCGTATTCTTGAGCGGTCAACTCGTCAGTGCGATGGGAACACCACTTGGTTTTGGTGACAACGTTGTTTTTTGTTTGAACTGCCAGCGACTTTCATCTGTTTCTGAGAGCATCGGTATCTAGTGTAGGTGTAGTTGACCCATTGTTTTAAACTCTATTAATAAGAAGTTGAGAAATTGGGTCGGTAATTTCTGATTGTAGAGTATGTACCTATTGTACTTATAAAACATGTTTAACATAGCTTTTATTATGCCAATCGTGACGTTGCTTGGAAAATCAGTACATACAGTACCGGCCAATAATATATCACCTCCATGTTTATACGGTATAGCTTTTTATATATATTTGTGAGTGATTTCCACCTCACTGCTTTAGGTAATCTAGTAGTTAAGTATTCCTTTGTACGAGCGATGAGAAAAATTGGTCTCATGTAATGGTTTTTTCATAGAAGTTTTTTGAAATGTATTGTCAACTTCATATTTTTAGTAATATGCTGAGTCTCCTATAGTAATTCACAGTATAAAATGACTAGTAAAATATGCAATCTACAAACTAACGTATATTGTTTACTCTATACAAGCTTATACAAAAACACTCGAAGGTGATATATTATTGGCCGGTACTGTAATTATTTATCAAACTGTTTTTTTTTGTTTTTGTTTTCTGCAACGTCTTCGTTACTAGGTACGTCGGGTGTCATGTCATTAATTACAGTTATTACGTTACGTTGTATTTCATTAATTATTGGTTTTAATTTATTTCAGGTACGTTCCAGACAGTTGAAGTTATTGAAGTACCTACAATAAGTGATGTCAGTAATTATGTAGGTTGTCAAAATAACAATCCGTTGCCAAGATAACAATCCTTTTTGACATACGCCAATCGATGTATCGGGATGACAGACGCTAACGAAAAGCGATCCTTTTAAAAAGCCTGACGTTGCATCATACTTAGTTTTCTTTATTTTTATAATTCAGCATTGCATTTGCAAGCTTTGAATTGTGGGTTGCTAGATGTTAACGCAGATAAGTGGTTAAGTTTCGATTAGCGCGTGTCCATTTATTTCAATCGCCATTTCTCAAAGAAATAACCATCATTCAATATCTAATAAGGCCCTTTTTCCAAGAAACCTCATAAACGACAACAAACGCACCTCCGAGTCGAGTGCACTTGCCGTTTTCCATCAATTGTTAAGCAAAAACGCGTTTCCATAGAAATTATATTCAAGTAACGACCACTTTCGAGCGGACCCGTTTGTACGCGCGAGCGGACTTGACGGACCACTTACCCAAGTTGGATGGACAAGTTTTAATTATGGATTTTTAACAAAGAATTAGAGGTCGCAGCGAAAGCTTCTTGTTTTTTTAACACTATTTGTGGTCTGTTTTGTTACAAGTTCCTTATAGGGCTCTGTAGTTGACAAGGAATCATTATAGTTTCACTACGTTATTCCTTTTTCGTCGTACGTACTTATTGTCTAGAAAGCTGTAAGTTGCGGGATAGGATTTAGCCATTGATAACACGATTCTCATGTGTCATCCTCATAACTTAATTCGTTGGAATAGTTATCGGACGAGTTAACCTTTTCGACGCCGTGTCAAACACAAAAGATGTCATCCAGACGCCACGTCACCGAAGTGTCAAAACAGAAATTGAACTTTATGCTATCTATATTATTATATATGTATTGTTGCTCTGTGGTCTATGGCCGATTAATCTGACTTTGACGTTGAACCTACGGTGCGTTACCGTGCGTATATATCGGTCATTGGCTTCCAAAAGGTTAAATGGTAACTGCAAAGTCGGCCCTTAGAGTAGTCCTACACAGTGCATAGTTATAAACCTCAAGTATGCTATTTTTTAACACATAAAACTAAAACGTGATTCACTAGAACCAACTTTTTTTTTACAAACACACCAAGAGCTTTTTGTACTACATAATGTCGTAATGGCCACTTGACGCGTTACTGGAGCGAGTCTCAAGTGACGTCTGTTTGCACTTTCCCGGCCAGTACTAAGTAGCACCTGAGGCGATGGTTTATTCCGCTATTCGTATAATATTGATTATGATTGAATTGAAAATGGAAATGTGGAATAATAATTCAATTATTATATTAATTTTTGCAATTGCACTTTTATATACTTACTTACTGCTGTGGTGCGACGACCCGAAGTGGATCTTGGCCTCCGACACCAAACACTTTTACATCGTTACAATTATTAATTTCACTTTTCTCGACTATCGATCGGCGACTAAAGAAAAATTACCGACAAAAGGGTGAAAATGATGATTACTTTGAAACAATATTGTTTCAATTGTCAAAAGATTAGGCTATAGATATGAAATTGTGTTCTTATGTATAGCCGACTAAAATACCTTATTATAAATTTATGTTGTACTCGTAATTGAAACAAATGACCGTAATTTGTAAAAAAAAATGTCCCGCTTTTAAACTGTTTGGCCCTTTTTTATAGAGGGGAATGCGTTACGCATACCTCCCAGGCACAGACCTGGGATGGTTATGTGGGACTCCCATATAGGCTAATGAGACCCATAGTTTACCCACTAAACCCCCTCTTTGCCGCCTCTTTTTGTCGTTCTTTGTGGCGAGGCCACAAGATGCCGAAGTACTCTTCCGCAACCTCGCCAGATACTGTTTGGCCCTGCACCAACTCAATCTTACGGTTTAGCCCATGGTTGACTGGTAGAGAATGACTTCTGGCATTAAGTCCACCATTTGTTCTTTCATGTATTGTGCAATAATGTTTAAATAAATAAATGTAAGTAAACTAAAACTAAAATATTGCAAACTGATTTCACATATTGTGTAATATTATTGTTTTTTTCTACTTTTTACCTGATTTTCTAGAAAAGACCCCTTTATTGTTATTGTTAGATTTCTTAATTAATACCGTAAACTTCATGACTGTTCCCAATCTTATAAAAACTAAAACCTGAATATTTATGATCCAAAATTATAAATAAAAAGGTAGATAATCCCACCGTAACCAAGCACGTTACCTCCTGAGGTTTATCCTTTGCAATACGAAATGGGGTTCTTCAATCAATCAATCAATCAATCAATCAATCAATCAATCAATCAATGTTTTTATTTGTTAAACATAGGTACATAGGTGTTACAATAATTACTTAAAATCACTATGTCTTACCAGCATTAGGTATACAAATTTGTTTGTGTTGGTAAGTTTAATAATAAACTGCATGCATAAATCTTACTCTAAACATTACATTAAATTAAATTATTGTCTCTTTTATATTCGTTCAAGAAGCGGGTATTCAGGGTTCTCTAAGGTCGGCAATACATAAGTGACTTCTCCGATGTTGCTTATGTCCATGGGCAACGGTGACAGCTTCCCATCAGGCGGCTCGTCTGCTCGTTTGCTATCACATGAAAAAAGTGTAGTCTTAGCTAGGACCGTCATCATTATCACTCAGCCAGTATAACCAGCCCTAACCGGGCAGGCCAGACACGAGCGCCATAATCGCCGACATCCGACTACTTGCGCAAACGCAGGTTTTATTCCCAATAGAATAGCGAGTGCGGGAAAAACTAAGGTGTCAAAGTAACCGCCGTAACCTTCTATCTGTATCATCTGTAGCAGCAATACGAGAGAGGAATTAAAAATACATCCCGATTTAAATATATCTGTTTAAATAGTTTTAAAATTAAATATATTTTTATGAATAACTATCGCGGTAACCGAAAACAATATTATATCAATAAATATGTTAAGACTAGACTACATTGACAAATCGTAATTTAAAAACCGGCCAAGTGCGAGTCGGACTCGCGCACGAAAGGATCCGTACCATTACGCAAAAAACGGCAAAAAAATCACGTTTGTTGTATGAGAGCCCCACTTAAATATTTATTTTATTCTGTTTTTAGTATTTGTTGTTATAGCGGCCAGAAATACATCATCTGTGAAAATTTCAACTATACAGCTATCACGGTTCATGAGATATAGCCTGTTGACAGACAGACAGACGGACGGACAGCGGAGTCTTAGTAATAGGGTCCCGTTTTTAACATTTGTGTACGGAACCCAAAAAAGCGTAGTTTAAAACAAATTAGACTAAACCTGAACTTACGACATTTTAGTCTCGAAATATGGTCTGAAACAAGGCACATTGTTTAAATGTTCTGTGTCCTCGAGGCCTAATAAGACTCGCTAATGCTCGGTCAGCATTTGGAACGATACCCCAGCTTATGCCACTTCCTCCATCATTACGACAGCTCCTTGTTGCTATAAACTTTCATTTTTCACCCTCGGGGAAAATAGCTTTTGTAATGAAATAAAACTATGAAAACGGATTATATGGCGTATATTGAATTTATAATAATATACTAGTGACCCGCCCCGGCTTCGCATGGGTAGTTCAACTAATTTACACAAATCCTTTACAAATTATACATAAAAACCTTCCTCTTGAATCACTCTATTTGAAAAAACCGCATCAAAATATACCATTGATATTGTGTTAAGGAAAACGGCCAAGTGCGAGTCAGACTTGCTCACCGAGAGTTCCGTACAAATTGAATTTTTAGATTTTCCCTATTCTTGTAGTGTAAGTCGATATTATTTACCAAATTTCATAGTTCTAGGTCAACGGGAAGTACCCTATAAATTTTGTTTCCCTTGAATGAGTGTACGTGAATACGTTATTTGAGGCATAAACGCCGTAAAATAAGGCAGTGTCTTTTTTACGTTAACATAGAAGTTTGATTTTTTTTTTCACAACCTCAAGGGGCTGTAGACCTGAATAAATGATTTTAATTTCAACTTGATACCTTAACGCGTTCCCGAGATAAAGGGTCTTCACAGACAGACGGACGGACGGCCAACAAAGTGATCCCATAAGGGTTCCGTTTTTTCCTTATGAGGTACGGAACCCTAAAAATAGGTAGATATTTAGTAACAGGTGCCTATTCAGTGGAAACTTAATAGGTAATACAAGATTTTATTTTCGCCAAAAGCCAAATCGTTAAAAAATAATTAATCTAACCGCAAGACAATAAAGCTTTTATTTCATTAAATCTGATTTGAATAAAATGAACTAAACAACTATAGCCCATTTCGTATAAAAAGCTTTTAAACGAGATAACAATTCGGTTAGTCACAGGCGATTTCTACGTACATTCGTAACCGCAGTCCCATTTTTTGATGTTTAGGAAAAAGGACGTAACTTGATATATAATTATCGTTAGTTTTAGCCTTTAGGTCTTGAAAGATATTTTATAGTTTTTCCACAGAAAAGAATCTGTGTCCGCTGACCTTAGTGATTGAATTAGTGTATTAGATAGAAGCCATAATTAGAATGATAGAAAACACGTTACATTAATATGCAGTTAAAAAAAGTGTGTGCGGGTAATTTTTACGCGCGATTGAAGTAAAACTTCTTTGACGTTTATCGCTATGTTGGCACTTTGATGTGTGTCCTATTGTGCGTGTATCACTACTGAGCGTTACTTCCGTCAGAAAAAATCTGAGTTACCCTCTAGTCGCGCCTAAAAAAGTTTTACTTCAATAACAGTGGCCAGTACCTTCGAATAAATCACTTCAATACTGCGATGCCAACTGCGATTAGTTCAAATTAGCCTTTAACTGCATAATAAAATGAAGTAGACAGAAGGAACATAAGTTATGGTCAACAAAATATTATCCACAACGAATCTTTCAACAAGTTATTTGAGAGATTTGTGTAAAATATTTGTATTTTAATTTCGTCTACTGCCTTGGCATTATCAAAACGAACAGATGTCTATAAAATAAGTCTTTTTTAGGGTTCCGTACCCCAAGGGTAAAAACGGTACCCTATTACTAAGACTGTCCGTCTGTCTGTCACCAGGCTGTATCTCATGAACCGTGATAGACAGTTGTAAATTTTCACAGATGATGTATTTCTGTTGCCGCTATAACAACAAATACTAAAAAGTACGAAACCCTCGGTGGGCGACTCCGACTCGAACTTGGCCGGTTTTTTCGTAATACCCCTGTTACGAAAAAACCGGCTTGCTAAAATTGTAATAACTCATTTGATATCAGATGTCAGTTTTTTGTATTGGCCTTCTGGTTGCATTCATACAACTATTTTTTTATGGATCAAACTTTAATCTTTTAAGGTTTTGGCTAGTCTACCCTTGCAAATATAGTTTAGTTTTCATGTGAAATATTTTATGGCATTTGCCCTTGATTATGACATGTAAAAAATAAATATGAAAACTAAAATGTTGCGTTAGCCCCTCTTAACAGTGAGCATGTATCTACAGCCGTACACACACAATGGCCGGTCATATTTATGACGTTTTCAACCAAATGGTACCACATTGTCGCTTGTCGATAAGGTTGATTTCAAATTGAAGCTAAATGGAAATAGCGCTTTATTGACATTAAGTACCCTTTTGGATGAGAATGGCATATTTATGCGTAGCTCGGCGCTTAAATATAGGCTGTAACAAATTCCGAATTAATAACATTCCTCTGGGCATTGCCGCTGCAGATACAGGGTGTGATTGCGTGAACGAAAAAAAACTGTTTTATTTAAGGCAGTTTATTATTAAGCTAATTTTACGGTTTCTGTTTGATAGTGCTTGAAAATGGAAACAGGCTCTCCAAAACATGTCGTGTGACTCGCATGAGTGACTAAAAATACGTGAGTTAAACCTTAAAGTTAGCGTAACACATAGACACACAGTTAAGGCGCTTCGCGCAGTTTTTGGCCAAAAACTGTTACTTTTTAGAGCTTATAACTTCTAAATGAGTCAACCAAAAATTATGAAAAAAATATATATGCATCTTCACTCTATGGACAACAATCTCAACATTTGACTTTTTTCCTGAAATTTGTAGTTTCACCGAAAAAAAAATAACACGACAGGCCGTTTTGCGGCTAACTTTGCTTATAACTTCTAAACGGCTTAATCGATTAAAATTATTTTTAAACTAACAAAAATGTTTTAACAGGTTCTACAAATGCAACATAGCTTTTCTTAATCAAAAAATATTTTCTTAAGAAATCGAACGTTTTTCCACATTTCATGCGTATGCAGCCTGAAAATGGCGTGGCCGGCAGTCGTGTGCCAGCTTTGAGACGAGGAGGCTGTGTCGCTCGTCGCTCCGTGCCTTCCTTGCACTATGTTCGCTTATGCACAAGCAAAGTGCTATAATCGGAGTTAATGTGGCCAAAGAATAAATAACTGCAGAGCGCTGATTTGGTTGCGACGCGCATTAGCGAGCGCAACACGGTATTTTGCGGTCTATTACAATGAATGTAATGATAATATCCGTATATATTATACTATAATATACGTATGTTTGAGAAAACTTAATTTGAAATAAATAAATAAATGTTTTCTAACCGACATATTATAATGTTAACCACTAAAAAAATAGATGACTGCAAAGCGCTGATTTGGCTGTGGCGCGCTTGTAATAAAAACCGGCCAAGTGCGAGTCGGAGTCGCGTTCCAAGGGTTCCGTACATAACTCAAATTAAACAATTTATTTTTTATGTGAAACGTGCGTGAAATGTCTTTAATAAACCCGTAGGGGTTGGATCAAAAACTAAATTATTAAGTCCGACTCACGCTTGACTGCTCATTTCTAATAAGTTTTCCTGTGATAAAGATCTATTATGTGTATTTTTTTCAAAATTTTATACCCAGTAGTTTCGGAGATAAAGGGGGGGAATGCTCATTTTTTGCCTATTTTCGTGAATAACTTCTAAACAATTTAAAAGTGCTTGTTGCTAGGCCTATTTTAATAAAGAATATATTTAATTGAACTGAATTGACTGTTTATCCTAAAATTATAAAAAATATACATTTGACATTCTCACAATGAGCTCTTTCATTTGATATGTAACACGATATAGTTTGAAAAACTTTTTTTTTTTTTAATTTTCTCTTTTACCCCCCAAAAGTGGCCCCCGTGTTTAAAATTAATTTGTTTACGTTACATGTCCGTCTTTGGGTCACAAACTTACATATATACACCAAATTTCAACTTAATTGGTTCAGTCGTTTCCGAGAAAATAGGCTGTGACAGACGGACAGACAGACGCACGAGTGATCCTATAAGGGTTCCGTTTTTTCCTTTTGAGGTACGGAACCCTAATAATGATGATATTCCCACGTAATGATTGAGAAAACTTCGAACTTCGAAAAATAACAAATTTGTAGTAGTATATGAAGCTAGTAGGTACTTTAATTTTATAAGTTAACTATTAATGGCATTATTTATATTTTTATTTATTACGGATAAAAAAAAACTGTATAAAATAAACGCACTGTACGCCTCAATTTAGTACATACCAAGCTTTAGCTAAAAATCTTAATCCGTCGATTTGACTTAGGTATTTATTTGTAAGAAACAGATAAAACACAAATTAACTAACTGAGGCTTGTAAAGTATAATGCATAAGGGAATATATTTTTATTATAATTTACTCATACGCAAACAACAAAATATCTGCAAGTGATACACAAATACGAGGTATAGCGCCAAATGCCGCGCGCCTCTGGGCTGTAGGTTATTCTTTGAACCTCGTTCCGCCGCAGTCGCCGCACCGAGACGAAATTCACGTACGATCGCAGTGAGCGGGGTGCGGGTACAGAGACGCTGAGACGCTCAAGGCCAAATCAGCGAGAATCGTCTTAAAGTAACTGATATTTGGTTACCTGATAGAAATTAAATAAGTTTAATAAAGAAAAAAAAATTGTAAGTAAAGACAACAGGGAATAATTCATGAGCATGTTTAAATAACAAATTTTTTCTCATGTTTTTTAATATAAAAAAAACACGCTGTATATCTCACACCTGTTTGGACCGGCCGATATAAATAACCCAATAGAGGTGAAATTCGTATTGTCCACAACACTAGAAAGCACGGCTTGATAAATCGAATGTATTTGGTAGCCAGACCCATTCGATTTACGATCCCAATTCTTCGATATCGATTCCTCTATCGATTCACCGATTCGTCGCGGCGCTAACATGATTTAAAAAAACTTAAGATCATAACAAATTGCAAAGTCTAAGAGAGATGTGATGTTTTAGTTGTGAATTTTTATATTGTTGTGATACGTTTATAATTGTGATACGTTAAAACTGGCAGTAGTCGGCTTTCTGTTATTCTTTTTATGTAGCTAAGTCGTTCAAAGATAACAGAACAGCGTGGAATTTCTTGATAGATTTTTAATTGTAATATGTCTAAGCTGCATATTTATATTCCATTTAGTAACAAAGCTTCTAATTGGCTAATTTGTATGCTATGCTGTTTTAAGACAGGTCATTGACTTGTCTAATGTCTACCATCTAGTCTAGCTTCTACATTTAAGTCTTATGCTTATTCAAATGTGTGGTTTCTGTCTTTCAATTGTCTAAGCTGTCTCCACTTAATAGTCAATATCGACGCACCAAGGTGCAAGACGTTGGTTTCGCCATTACCAAACTAATATGGAGTTGGGCGGGACATGTTGCTAGGCAGAGTGATGGCAGGTGGACTAAAATGTTAACGGAATGGTGGCCGCTTTCGAATGAAAGAAGCCCCTGGCGTCCATCGGCTCGTTGGGTGGACGACATCCGGAAGATTGCGGGTCACTTCTGGATGAGATTAGCTCAGGACCGGGACAAGTGGCGTACTGGAAGAGAGGCCTATGCTCAGCAGTGGGCGATAAAGGGCTGATATGATGATACCTCTGGCGTCCAATGATGGTCCCCATGACAGTTATTTCTTGTCTCTTTTGGTTGAGCTTAATTTCCGGTTAACGAAAAAGTTTTGCATGATTCTTAGTTTCTGCCTTTTTTGACAGTTCTTTGCTTCAAATAAATATTCATATTCTAAAAATACTGCACTATTTAATTAAAGTTAAAGTAGACCAATCATTATAATGTTCTTGTAATGAAATAACCTCTGTTCCACCAAAAAACGTCCTTTGACGAAGATCTAAGCAGAAATCTTGACTAGATCGACGGTCCACCGGTGAAGGGCTTCTATTGAAACCTAGTCCGATTCGCGATCATGACTTAATAACCTATTTGCCCCAGTGGCCACCGGTTACACGAGCAATTTCCCTACTGTCCTCCTCGAAAAATATTTTCCACAATGGAAATGGAGGATTACCTTTGTACAGAAAAGCGGGCGTCCACTATCTTCTTAGGTCTGTTAGCTCTCGTAATATAGTAACTCCAAAAAAATTTCCTATTTCGCAGCAAACTAAACTCTCACGCCTATATGTGCAATATGCGTCCCGATTTAGAATATCCAAGCCCTTATAGAAGCAATATGATTAATTATAATATCCAATACGACTTCCATTGCGAGACCGCACTTTCTCAACGAGATTTCAATAAAATTACTCAGATGTTGAAGAATGTAATTTTATTTAGCTTGAAAAGGGTGTAAGTTAGAGCAATGTTATACTGAGAAGTGACTTTATGCTTAATTGGCAGGATACGAGGTGCCTTTCTGAGAACTGAGTTACATACTTAATTTGTAGTTTCGCTATTACGAGTATGGGACCTAAACTAAAGAACTGACAAGCTATTAAATGTTGCAAGCTATAATGCGGTTATCCAGTACGATCGAATCATGGAGACTATATAAAGGAGCCAAATCTCTATGTATGAAAAGTGTCCATCAAAAAACAGTAATTAGGCGGCTCCACCATACACCGAAATACTACCAAAAAGAACCTACGTAATTTGGTCGGGTTATTTGTTGCCTTATATGGTTCATGTTGCTGTAGTCATGTCCCAGAGCCTAACTAGCGCCACCGGAGAGATTAGGAACTATTATTTAAAGCTGAAAGCGGTCACTTTTGCAACAATTCTGCCATAAGAGATTGGCATCCTTTCTATACCATCCATAGATCGAATATTTAAATGTGTAAAGGAAGGAAGGAATTTTGATTTTAGCGATTACCTGTACCTACACAGTTCAAAATCAAATGACAAGTAGCCTCTGTCAAAGAATTAGGCATAGGTTTTCTTGCATATCCATTGCCCATTTCTTAGCATACTAGTCTATATTTTGACGCAAAGGATGGCCGTCAGACAGATCTGAGAAGTCAATTTAGGCATTAGACTTTCGAGTTTTGAACACATTAAGTCATAATCATCCTCAAACACTTTCATCGAGTAGTTACACAAATTTACCCAATTCTCCATTGTGTCATGTTGCTGGGACATCAGTCGTCCGTAACTTATACTAGAGCGGTACTGTCATAGTAAATTGTGTAACCCCAGTAAATTCACTGCCATCTGTCGACACACTTTAAAACTAAAATTGAAGATTTGTAAAAATACGATAAAATGTATTTAAATATAGATAAATGATTTTTTTTATTTGCATTAATTATTTTGATGATTTTGACCCATGTTCTTTCACTGATATGCGTTAAAATTGTTAAATAACAAACGAAACCGTCAACGCCATCTATACGACTGTAGGCCAAAACTAGTAGCGCCCTCTGAACGAGAATCAAATTTTCTTGATTTTCGAGGCACTTTTTTTCCTTAGACTGTATCCATCTATTACGGATTTATATATTGTTTTGGTAAAGGTAAGCAAAAAAGAACACATTTGCATTTGATATATTATACTTACTCCTCTGGCGCAGCGACCCAAAGTGTGTCTTGGCCTCCAACACGACTGTTCGCCACTGATCCCGGTCCTGTGCAGTTTCTCGCCAGTCTTGAACCTGGAGCTCGCACAGATCAGCGTCCACCACATCCGCCCATCGATACCTAGGTCGCCCGACCGGGCGGCGTGCTGTCGGTTTTCCCTCAAACGCTCTTTTCACCGCCCGATCGCCTCCCATTCGCTCCAGATGGCCGAGCCACCGAAGCCTTTGCGCCTTTGTCACACACATATATATTATAGATAATGATTTAATATGTGCCTTTAGTTAGAATTTATCAATTAAACTACAAATAAACGCAACAATAACTAATAGCGGATATGGTAACAAAACGCACATAAATTACCTCGTAATTCGTCATTAATCATTACTATTGTAATACTTGTTAGATAAATCTAAGGACGGACAAACGGACGAGATGTATCGCATCTCCGCATCTCGGGACAATGGAGATTGTGGCTACCGGTTATCTGAGGCGATTGTCGATATTAGATTGTGTTTAGTTTTGTTTTAAAGATTATGTCATACTTCCTTTTAATATTTGTCACTATGATTATCATTAGACTTCATACTTATCATTGATAGGCTATAAACGTCTTTTTGTCTTTAGTGTTGGTATTTATCCCGGCGCCAGCCCGGTTGGGGACTTCTTTGGATTTTTGTTCATCACATTATATTTATAGCAAAAAAAAATTATATTTCATGTCTCGAAACTCAATCAACGATTGAATACCTACTCAATAATGACAGGACAGCGGATGTCATTCCAGATCTAGAGCAGAGCCCAACTGGGGAAGTACCTTACAGAAAACCGCAGCCAAATAACACTAGACCCTACTAATAGTGTTGTGTTCCTGCCGGTGAATAAGGTTGCCAGAGCTCAACGGAGAGGAGTGTTAGGGTCGGCAACGCGCGTGTAATATCTCCGGTGTTGCAGGCGTCCATAGGCTACGGTAACTGCTTACCATCAGGCGGGCCGTATGCTTGATTGCCACCGACGTGGTATAAAAGATAATGAAAATTTGGATGAAAATGGACATACCTTTCAACCATTGACTTTTCTCAAGGGCGAAAGCCAAACATCAACCCCATTTTTTGACAGTTCTTTGCTTCAAATAAATATTCATATTCTAAAAATACTGCACTATTTAATTAAAGTTAAAGTAGACCAATCATTATAATGTTCTTGTAATGAAATAACCTCTGTTCCACCAAAAAACGTCCTTTGACGAAGATCTAAGCAGAAATCTTGACTAGATCGACGGTCCACCGGTGAAGGGCTTCTATTGAAACCTAGTCCGATTCGCGATCATGACTTAATAACCTATTTGCCCCAGTGGCCACCGGTTACACGAGCAATTTCCCTACTGTCCTCCTCGAAAAATATTTTCCACAATGGAAATGGAGGATTACCTTTGTACAGAAAAGCGGGCGTCCACTATCTTCTTAGGTCTGTTAGCTCTCGTAATATAGTAACTCCAAAAAAATGTCCTATTTCGCAGCAAACTAAACTCTCACGCCTATATGTGCAATATGCGTCCCGATTTAGAATATCCAAGCCCTTATAGAAGCAATATGATTAATTATAATATCCAATACGACTTCCATTGCGAGACCGCACTTTCTCAACGAGATTTCAATAAAATTACTCAGATGTTGAAGAATGTAATTTTATTTAGCTTGAAAAGGGTGTAAGTTAGAGCAATGTTATACTGAGAAGTGACTTTATGCTTAATTGGCAGGATACGAGGTGCCTTTCTGAGAACTGAGTTACATACTTAATTTGTAGTTTCGCTATTACGAGTATGGGACCTAAACTAAAGAACTGACAAGCTATTAAATGTTGCAAGCTATAATGCGGTTATCCAGTACGATCGAATCATGGAGACTGTATAAAGGAGCCAAATCTCTATGTATGAAAAGTGTCCATCAAAAAACAGTAATTAGGCGGCGCCACCATACACCGAAATACTACCAAAAAGAACCTACGTAATTTGGTCGGGTTATTTGTTGCCTTATATGGTTCATGTTGCTGTAGTCATGTCCCAGAGCCTAACTAGCGCCACCGGAGAGATTAGGAACTATTATTTAAAGCTTAACGCGGTCACTTTTACAACAATTCTGCCATAAGAGATTGCGATCCTTTCTATACCATCCATACATCAATCCAATGTATGTTAACTTTTTCAATTATGTCAATTTGACATTTTATATTGATTAAAATTTATTTTGTGTAATTTTATTGATGATAAATTTGCACGCTTTCACGCAAGCGTGTGGTGTCGTTAGGCATCTCGCTCGCACTTAGTGGTGCGCGTGAGTGACAGCAGTGTCAAGG
The DNA here is from genome assembly GCF_947568885.1 of Cydia strobilella. Taxonomy (NCBI): domain Eukaryota; kingdom Metazoa; phylum Arthropoda; class Insecta; order Lepidoptera; family Tortricidae; genus Cydia; species Cydia strobilella. The sequence continues at coordinate 14,760,299 of NC_086054.1, forward strand.
TCATATAAAAACAGTAACAAATTGCTTATAATGACATTCAGCCTCCTGAACGGTGTAAAAACGGCGATTCGGTTTTCGACTGGTGCAAATACATACAATGTTACATCTAAGATTTTCTTGGCGCATTTAGACATCAATTTCCTTTCGCGATTGTGCGAAAAAAGTAATCGTTATTTAATATTGTCTTCGGTTACCGCGATAGTTACTCATGAAATTAAACTATGAAGGGTTCGAAACGTCGGGATGTATTATAAATTCAATATACGCGATATAATCCGTTTTCATAGTTTAATTTAATCGTTATTTGTTTTACAAAGGGGCAAAGTTCTTGTTTAACCGCTCATGCTAATATTGACACCCGAGCAAGCGAAAGATTTTAAAATTGAACCACGAGCGTAGTGAGTGGTTCGAAAAATGGAATCTTGAGCGTTACGAGGGTTTCAAGGCACGAGGGTTAAACAAATTTTGCCACCGAGTGAAACACATACCACAACAAGTAATGAAAATACTAAATGTAAAATAACAAACAAAATTAAACCAAATAAAATCAAAATGAACGTTATTTAATATTTATCATTCAAAATCATCATTTTTAAGTAAATTATACCAGCAAACATAAGGAAATAACACAAAATTCATCAGATTACTTTGCCCCACATGTGGATAAATTGCAACTTTCTCATCAGTTTTTGGACAATCAAGAGAGCCTTTACCAGTCGGTGTGGTGAAAAAGCCATTTCAAACATGATGAATACGTGATCACGGCGCGGCACGGCGGGCCACGGCGTTCGCGTTCGCAACGAGATCGCCCACGTAGGACACTTCTTGATTCACCCCGCGCCGCATCGCTTCGCTTCGCGTTCGCGTGTTGTTCGCCTACGTAGTACGCTGCGTAAGATTAGAAACACGCCGTAAACGTCTAATTTCCCGCATTAAAACCTAAAAAACACGTCAGACAATGCCCGGCGTCTCAATCAGAGTCCACTTATCATAAATCTAAATCAAGATAAACGATATAGCCTTTTAATGGAGCTTTCGATTTATTACTCCCCATTCACTCACGGAATGCCGTGGACGCACTGGTTAACGTTATCAGTGGTCACATACGTTCCTATTGCTCTGGACAGGCTAACGTTATGATGTGACGAGATTCGAGTTCCCGGAACTTCGAAATTTTGAAAAAGTCGGAAGTTTCTTCCATTTTTGTATGAAGAACGAAAATTTTGATTTCTAAAATGAAAACAGGCGGCCTAGCCAAGGTGACGATCGCTTGCGCTTCGCTATCGAATCGCTTTGTGTATCTCTCGCTCTTCCATATTAGTGCGACAGTGACAGTTGCGTTTCGTTCGCTACGTAGCGTAAGCGATTGGCATGTTGTCTACGGGGCCAGAAAGATTATATCTTGTAAAAGTTTCCATAGTACTTTACTAGCTTTTAACAAACTACTAGAAGGCTTATACTAAATCAAACCGGTGTAGCAATCGAAACTGGAAAATTCTTATAATAAAAGACATAGATAAACATTTATCTATGATTGAGAAGATTGAGCTACCTGACCTAGCTGTTTGTAGTGTCTATTAACAGGCTGTATCTTATAAACCGTTATGTATATATTTACATAAAGTGCGTATTTAAAAAGCTGCTATGACAAAAACAAGCCTTTTTAAAAACGAATAATGGGGCTAGGCTTAAATTAAACAAACCATTTTTATTTCTCTTTCAACACGTAAGTCCATAATATTGTCTTCGGTTACCGCGATAGTTACTCATGAAATAAAACTATGAAAACGGATTATATCGCGTATATTGAATTTATAATACATCCCGACGTTTCGAACCCTTTACAGCGTTCGTGGTCAACGGGTGACTGAGGAAAAATTACAAAGTGCAAAAATACCCACATACTAAAATAATGAACAATCATAGACTATAAACTTTAAGGCTGGTTGTACATGCAAAATCGGTTCATAAGGCTAGTTATACACTACAATTATTTTCAAGTAGATATATAGGTATATACGCGATAAAAACTACGCCGGCTCCAACCCTACACCACGGACCCGAGAAGATTTAATTCCCTCCTAATTTGTAGGACGTTTTTTGTTGCCGGTCCCAATATGGGACCGGCAACAAAAAACGTCGAAACGTCGGGATGTATTATAAATTCAATATACGCGATATAATCCGTTTTCATAGTTTTATTTCACGTAAGTCCATGTTACATTATACCTACCGCATTGATAGAGGCACCACACGGCGAAAGTTTAATAAGCTAAAATGACGTTTACAGAGTAACTTACATAATAAGAGTTTACAGATACAGATAAACCTTTTAATTTAGACCTACTCCAATAGCGACGGCATAAAAAAAACATAAATAACTAAGCGCACTTATGCTGGTTCACGTGAGCGTTGGTCTCGTGTAGCATTTATAATAAAACCCGGTGATTTTTAATTGGTGGCATAAAATGAGGTATTTTGGTGGGAACGCGCCTGTTATCGCCGATCGGAGGTTAGTGCTCATTTGTTTTGCAGCTTTTTGTTTTAGTCGGTATGAAATCAACTAAAACCCAGAAGGAGAGCCAGTGACCTCAAATTTTTAAGTGACGTCTATTACGAATATTACGATAATATCTCCTTGAACCCGGAACATTTATTTATTTAGGATTAGGTACCAACAGACACCTTTAAAAATCCACTGTAGCTTACGGAAAATTAAACGCAGATGTTGTCCAATATAATACATAGAAATAAAACTATGAAAACGGATTAGCGTTCGTGGTCAACGGGTCACCGAGGAAAAATTACAAAGTGCAAAAATACCTACATACTAAAAATAATGAACAATCATAGACTATAAACTTTAAGGCTGGTTGTACATGCAAAATGTAGTTTTATTTCATGAGTAACTATCGCGGTAACCGAAGACAATATTATAATACATAGCTTATTCCAGGGGGAGATTTTTGAATTTCGAGCGCTCAATTTCGTCACTCGAAAATCTGTGAATAACGGCGAAATGCTAATTTATGAAATACGAGATACGAGCGATAGAGATTGGGAATCTAGTGGTATTGGTACTCCAGAGTACACCCTCTGCCCTGCTCTGTCTGGACGCCCTAGGTACCGCTGGAGAGACGAAGTGCAGAAAGACAGCGAACTCGGCGCCATCGACTGGACAGAAACGGCTTTGGACAGAGTAGCATGGCGGTCTTTGGTGTCGGAGGCCAAGATCCACTTCGGGTCGTCGCGCCACAGCAGTAAGTAAGAGTATTGACCACTCTCGCTTTCAATTCTATTAGTAGAATTTAAATGCCTAGTAGTGGAGATCGTATTGACGGGAGCCACAAGAAATCGAGCGCTCGAAATAAAAAAATTGGCCCCCAGTATCTTAGGACATACAATATAGGTACAGTAGGACTTCTTCTTCTTCTATTTCCTAGCGTTATCCCGGCCTTTGCCAGGGTCCGCTTTCCTACTTGACTTTCTCCACCTTGCTCGATCCTGGGCGTCCTTTCGCGTAAGCCCGTTTGCGCTAGTAGGACATTCGAACTTAAAGTATAAATAAACTAAATTGAACAATACTGAAGGGATATAACGGAATTACGATAATTTGCACTTTTCTGTGGAAAAGTGATTAAATAACATAATATATACAGCATTAAGATCTCTTATCTCTTCTTCTTCTTCTTTTCTTCTTATCTTTTCTTATATAACCATGTCTCTAGCAAAGAAAAAAAATCATTCATTCATTCTTTACCTTTAGCTTTCCATTTTAACTTTTGTATGTAGATACAGCGTGTACAGGTGGATATTGTAATATTTTATGACACAGGGCATCACGATATTAAAGCAAATATACGTTTTAATTTCAAAAATCATAGAAGCCTTTCGCCACATTCTGCCACTCCTAAATACATTCAATATTTTCCTATGCGCTTTGTCAATGTTCAACAGTACCTACATAAAGGCTGACGCAATCTTTTGTCTCCGAGTAAACACTCTCCGTAAACAGTTTCTATTGTTTGATCTCATTGGTACTTACAAGCCAGGATTTGAACACACGACCTCTTTGAAATTGAAAGTAGTAAGTAAGACTGAATCAGTGGTTACAATAGGTTAAACGGATGCGAACTTAGCTACACACACATTTATCATTATTGCTCATCTCCGCACATAAATATGTACCCAAATACTAAGTACCTAGTAAAGTAATACCCAGTGGTTATCGTCTCAAAGGGAGCCATGGATTTCAACTTTTTAAAGGTTATAATGCGATTATTATTTGTAAATGAAATCTTTTTCTAATCCAGCGCTTTAATCACAGCAACAAAACTCGACCTAGTCTTATTTTGTAATGTTGGCCCTTGGATACTAAGAACACATAATATATTACGTCCCTGTTACACAAAATACTAAGTATGTAATCATTTCTACATGTTATTAAGCTTAATTATTTTGATTTGCATGATTTACTTGCTTCAATTATTGTATATAATATTTATTTTTAATCGGTGCTGTAAGCCAAATTACTATTACTATATCTCGATGCCGTACATTTAAATGAACAAAACAATGATCAACAAATCACACAGGGGAGCTAGCCAAGATAACAATCCTACATCGCCAAACGCATAGAAAAATGTACATCATCATCATATATTTAAGAGTAAAGGGGCCCACTGACTATCAGTCCGCCGGACGATATCGGCCTGTCAGTTAGAACAAAAATTTGACAGTTCCGAACAACAGACAGGCCGATATCGTCCGGCGGACTGATAGTCAGTGGACCCCTTAAAACTCTTGTCGGTCCTCTGCTTTCTCTTTGACAGCCTGATACGACACGACGTTGAGTTTTTCCTTTATTTGATGCATGTACTTACGCTCTCCTTGGTCTTCCCTTCTTCCTCATTGCTTCAACTTTCCCTTCTATGATGTTTTTGATAAATTCGTCGTGTCGTATCAGGTGCCCAAGCATCTTTCCTCGGTACAAAAATGATGCTACGAAAGGTCACGTGACTATTACCATAAATTACTTAAGTTTCGATTGGCGTTTTCTGTCAACGTTTGTGATCTTGGCTATGCCCCCAGTTCCTAGTAAGTACCTAAATAGCCACCAGTTCACTGCTGACGCAACCTTTTGTCACAGAGCAAACACACTCTGTAAACACTACAGCTTCTATTGTTTGCGGTTTCGAAAACGTGGATGCGGTACGTGTCTAGTTTTAATGGGCGATGGTTGTTCATGTGTTCTATACACTGTTTCTAAAAGAAGATCGATGGTATAAGGTAAGGTGGGTAAGACTAACATAGTTTATTTTGCTCGGGGCAAGACAAACAGTATCAGGATTCCATACTAGGGCTCGCGGTCGAATCCGTGTTTCGTTTACACGTTTCGAATACCCGTCTCCGAATAATACGTAAACGGTTTTCTGGCCCGTTCCGCACGTTTAATTAAGAAACGTGTAGTTAAGACCCGTGTACACGGATAAACGGGTATTCGAAGATACGTATATTTATCCGTGGCTCCGGACACGTCCTTGACGATAGTAGCGAAGGAACGAACGCCAGCTACAAATGAATAGACAAAAGATTCATGACGAGTTTCTGTCATATTTAACCTTATTCCGTGGGGTCATAGAGTCGAAATTTAATAAACGGTTTAGAAAACCCTTTCTTGAGCAGGTAGTTTTTGCTTGCAATAGGTATTACGAGTATTCACGCTTCTTATCAAAGTAGTATTTTATATAGCACTTTAAATAGCTACTTTTTTTTACGTTGCGGGTTAGCAATAAAATAAAATTAAAACCTGCTAGTACCTATTTAAAAAGAAATAATAGAAACATCGAGTTCAGTATGTAGGCAGGAAGTCAAACTAATGTTCGAAATTGGCATTAGGTAAGTATTTATAAAAAAATATTTTTTTAACTTGCTTCTTTATTTTTAGTTTAATTTGAGAACATGATATGAAATTATATTTCTTGTCATATAATGTAGTGTAGATACACCTTATAAAACAAAGTCCCCCGCCGCGTCCGTATGTCTGTCTGTATGTTCGCGATAACCAGACCTCACCTATGAATGAAGTTTTTCTTTGGGAATGTTTATGCGTATATTTTGTTAAGGTTTTGTTTAAATTGGTAGAAGTATGACGATGTTTGCTAATGAAGTTAGAAAAAATCACGCTGGCCAGGAGCTTAATCGGAAACGCTGCCCAATCTATTTGAGATATAACGACACAATGTATGGTGGAAAAAAGTCTACAAAAAAGTGCGCGATGGCTGTCTGTCTATATTTTAAGAATAATTAACCCATTATTAACTTCTAAAAAAACCGGACAAGTGCGAGTCGGACTCGCCCACCGAAGGTTCCGTACAAAATTTAATTTTAAATTTTAGTTGTTATAGCTGCAACAGAAATACATGTGTAAATTTTTTAACTGTCTAGCTATCACGGTTCATGAGATACAGCCTAGTGAGTGGTGACAGACAGGTGGATGGAAGTCTTAGTATTATTGGGCTTCCGATGTGAATACTTGTTACAGAATGTATTTTATTATGCTTGACTCTCCATGCGAAGCCGGGGCGGGTCGCTAGTTATTAATAAACATTTTAAATCAACTAGATAAAATTGCACCGTCTCAATAAATTCTAATTGTTTTTGCTCTAGGTACCTCTTACCATAATAAAACGCTTTTTAGTGCGGCGCGGCTACAAAACAATGGAAAACATTTTCTTGTGCAGATGTTTTGACCTTATTACAACGACATAAAGCTTATAATTCGCGGTGAAACTTGTGATGATAGTTTGGGAACCTACATGTTTTCGACGATGACAAACAAAAGGATATTCGAAAACAATGGATGGATGGACCATTTAAGTTTATTACCTGAACGCTAGTGAGAAAGTGACCAAAGTGAATTATGAATGATTACCAATTTAAAGATCTATCTTAATGTAATTAGCAATATTATCGCAAGTTATCCAAGGTAGTATGGGTTTTTATGGTTCTTGGGTAAAGTTCTGCTTTTCATTTGAGCATGATTACTCGATAATCCCGCTTTTGTGTACCTAACTTTTTTTGCGCCGTTGGCAGGTTTGTTGTTTTCGCAAAGCAGTAATACACCTGAGATAAAAATAACCACGAAATAATTAAACTGTTATTTTTAATGAATATTGTATTCTGTCTGCACACCTATTATTAATGAAAAAATACAATACCATAATGTAATTATAAAAAAAAACTATGATCGATATCAAATTTATGTAATTAGCTTAGAAGCAATCGGTTTTATTAAATGATATAAATAGTTTAAAATAAAAATTATATATACCTACTATTAAACATAGAAAGATGGCTCAGTACCTATGTTTTATCAATACGGTTAAAAACAATTTAAAAAAAAGTAATTGTGCGGTTTTATGAAACCACGATGCAAGTGAAACTTTTCGGATTGTAGGCATTTAACTTAAAAAAATCGGAAATTAATTCGAATTACGGTATTAAAATCGCGGTTTTAATGTTAACTTAATAAATTGGGGCGATAGAATAAAAGTTTTACTTTAAAAATCGTAGACAAACGAATTCATCTGAAGTCAACATAATTATAGTGGAAAGTGGACCTTGTTACCATTGTACATTGGCTCAAACTGGTTCGGAGTATTCAGACCCGTTCGAAACGGTCTTAAGTACCCGTGTAAACGGAGATACGTGTCTGAGATACGTTTCTTGGGAACGTTCCTTCGAAACGTTTTCGAATCCCGGCGGTTCCGTGTAAACCGGGTTCTTAGTACCGCCGGGCTTAAGAACACGGGTATTCGTTTCGGCGTGTAACACGGATACCGGGAGCCCTATTCCATACAAGTGATAGTCTTACCCCGGTGATAGTCTTACCTCACCTTGCCTTAGATGTATATGAAATCGCGTCTTCTTCTTCTTTTAAAAATGGCTTTATTAATGGCTTAATTAATAAGCAAAATGCAAACAAAAAAACTCCAGACGGCTCCGCTATTTTGGTGTTTACCGGAATTCCATATCGAGTCTTAGAAGTGCTAAAATCATAACCTATTCTTTTTACTTATTCCAAAGTCAGATAAGAGACAAAGTTATCAGATCCGTACCACTTCCCAAATTATAATAGAACTGTTTTGCCATATCTGATCTCATGTTATTTCAATATTCGTGCGAGTCAATAGTGTCTTGACATACACTTGCAAGCTTTTGTCTGCCCACCGCGCACAAAGCCGTGATGTCATACGACCATAGCATGTAAGAGATTTGACACAGGTTTAGAGATACTAAAAGTGACGTGTTGATTTTTCGCAACTAAAACCACTTAATTTGACCGGTAAAATTTAAAACGAGTAAACAAACCAATTTATTACTACGTAACCTTGCACTTTTAAAGACTAAACATGATTTAATCATTAATTTATACACAAAATCCTTGTATTCCCATTCACTTTCAGTTGAAAGATTTAATAATTATGCGTGTTTTGATAAAAATAAACTGCGAAAGTTTTAGGTTATGATGCTAGACAATTTTATCGTACTACAATTTTAACTCATATTACGTGTCTGACTTTGTGAATTTGTGAAATTATTTTCAATATCCCTGCGCGTCAGTAGTGTCTTAACATACAATAATACCTATACACATGCAAGCTTTTGTCTGCCCTGTATGAAATGATGCTTTCATTTTGAATACGAGGAGTCAAAATACATGTACGCAACTTTGGGACCAAATCAAATTATTTTATTAAATATTTTAATTAGTGTTTTTTTAAGTAGTCACACTACTACATATTAATTATAAACGGAATTAGATGTCATACCTATGTTAAAGAAAAAGAGATAAAGCCACCAGCCTTCACCACTGGAGAAGGCCGGATTCGGCCGGAGAAACGTATCACTTTCTGCACAATTTTTAGAACAAGAATGACCCTCTTTCAGAGCATGAGAAATGAAAAGTTAACCAACGAAAGATTAGCATCGACGAAGTGCCTTTAGGAACATTAACTAATTTCACGGTTTAGACACTTGTTTTCACTTGTTCACTTGCCTTAAAGAATTTTGTCTTTTCTAGCTCCCTATATCTCGGTCCACTCAGCTTAAGCCTATGTCGTAAAATCAATGTTTAGAGTGGAGTATTGGACCGAGCAATTCCGCGCACAATGTGTTGGCCGTTTGTACCCTTGTTTACGTCCGCTACAAGACACTATCAGTATTGCTGTAATGATGTCAGTATTTTGTTTCTCTACTGCTTTAAATTTCTAAGTAGAGGTCATGTTATCCATCCTTGTGGCAAAGTGTGTGACATTCGAATCAAAGGTTGAACCCCAGCTCATAAAAATCGTTTCGCCACCACGTTTAGGAATATTCTTACACACCAGTAGCCCAATAAAATCAAAGAGTTATTGATTGACCGAGCGAAAGCGAAGGTCGCATATTCAGCTTGGGTAAGTCCGAATGTTCTACCCTACAAGTCGAACTTAACGCACTTCTCAACCGATTCTCGTGAAACTTGGTCGTAGGTTCGATAATTTATGTATTTTGGTTGATTATTTTTTTTTAATGTCCGCGCGAGGTCTACAGCTCAGAGCCTTTAGTTTAAAAGCCAGGCAAGCTCGGCCGTTTCACCTTCCCATACAAACGGAGTTCTCATTTTAAAACTACGTGTTGGATTGTAACGAAACTTTGCATATACAATGATATGAAGTATATCTAGGTCTGTAATTGGTTTATAGAGCTCCAGTTTCTAAAACAAACAAAATAGAGCAAAAACAAGTTTTGTATGTAAAACTTAAATAGCTGGTTTTTTTTTAACTATTGTATCTTAAGCTACATAAACTAATTACATACCTTATTCCATTGTAAGTACAAAGTTTCAGAGTAATCTAGCTAGTCGTTTTAAAATGAGAGCGTAACTACGTTGTATGGAGAACCGAGCTTGCCGGGGACTCTTAAGAAAAGGTGTGGTCTAAGATAAAATCGTACACCCGTCTTTCACAACCGAACTACTTAGATGAAAATTTTCGGCGCCATATGTTTCTGTGGTACAGTCGTCATCAGATATATCGGAGCGGCCGAAGCGCTCACAAATATCTGAACACGCCTCTATTGTTAAGGCGTTAGAGTGCGTGTTCAGATATTTTCGAGCACCTCGGTCGCTCCAATATATCTGATGGCGACTGTAACTAATCAAACGCCAACTTATAACCAGAACTACCGCATAATGTACGGGACCGTACAGCGAAATCGACTTTAACTGTCAAATTCGAAGCACGATTTGTGACGTTTTCAACCAAAAGGTACCAACATTGTCGCTTGTCGATAAGGTTGATTTAGAATTGAAGCTATATAAAAATTAGAAAATAGATACAGAGATTTGATGTGTATAGATTAGTTTTATATATATATATATAATAGTATAATATAATTATATACCTAATAGTATTAAGCAAACGCGGATCGGACCGCGCGAACTCGCCAACTATTACATAAACCAAAGAGGTTTACAATAGTGGCATACTGGCAAAAGTTGTATGAATATTTAAAGTGAATAAATAAATTTAAAAAAAAAATATATGGAAATAGCGCCTTATTATCAACCGACAATAAGTACCCTTTTGGTTGAAAATTGCACATTTTTTCTTAGACTTTTTACCTATTCTGCTAATAATAAACTCTTTATTAATTTTTAACAAACAGAAACGTCTGCGAAAGATACCAAACAGCTATAAATAAAACAAAATAATATTTTTTTTTAATAAATAAAACAAAACAAGCTTAAAATAAAACATCGTAACTGGTGAATTTCCAATATGATTTGGAACTCCGGTGGCCGTTTAAGAAGTGTAACGCTCTAACGGTAGATGTCGCTAGGGTCCCCTAGACCCATATAGTGGGAAGATTTGCTGACTATGGATGAGGCCTTGGTGGCTCAGTTGGCAGAGCGCTGGAGTATCGATCCAAAGGCCGTGAGTTCAAGTCTCACCCAACGCAGTAATTTTATTTTAAGCTTAATTAACTCTTTGATATAAATATGAGCCTACGGTGGTTTAAGGAATTAGTGACGTGAGGCAATACAAATTCAAAAGCCGACAATTTACAGATAATCTAAGTCAGCTTTGCAAATCAAAACGGAATCTCTCTTGTCATCCGCTTACTCCCACCTTCGTCACTCGAATAGCCAACAGATCACTTTCCCGCTAGATACAGCATCTAAAATAACTCAGTACGTTGCTGCTCCCATGTATATATACCATCTCAGAACTTACCCTGGAAACCCCGGAAACCTGATCATCTTCAAAACTGATTGGCTATCGAGTTTTGACATACTTGATCTATATATTTCGATATGTGATTTTGCATGGATGGATTATGATTATGAGCATACCCCGGATTTTTGGGTGCGAGAATGTTTTACACTAGCCAAAAAATTGGTAAAAACTGTAAAAAAAAACTATTTTAACATTTCTAAATAAGCCCGTTTCGAGCTTACTACCGATTTTTAATTCATAGTTTGGTAACTATTTTACAATAAACTAAGTTATAAACACATGAAATAATTGCCGCAATCAAAAATCCGGAGTATGAATTATGAGTTATGAGTCTCGATGCTTATTTCAGGCGTTCTGTAATATGTACCTACGTTGAAAATATCAAGACATTTTCTTTTTTTTTCTTTTTTTTTATACCACGTCGGTGGCAAACAAGAATACGACCCGCCTGTTATAGGCATGCACTGGAAAACTTGCTTTATGTTGTTATTTTAGGTACCTATGTGAGGTAGCTAAGCACGGGACTGTAACAGCAACAGCGTAGCGTAATAATTTCGCGTAACAAACAATTAAAAATAGTGTAAATGTTACCCCGAAAGACATAGCACTACGTGGAAAACATTAGACACCAAAAAGGAATTATTAATTTAAACAGTATTAGAATTATTTTAATTAATATTATTTAATTATGTATACTAATCTAAATTAATCAATTTTAATTATTTTTTTATGAACCTAATGAGTGGATGGCTAGATTAAGATCACTTATAAATTTATTACAAAACAGGAAAAATATAAACTTGAAAATAAATGCGCCTTGTTCATCTGGAGCGGGTTTTCTATAAAATCCTGAGTCTAAGTGATTAAGTCTGTCTGTTGGCCATTCAAGCCGATTTCATAACGCAAATCTACACTGTGTTGTAAGTAGGTATTTAACAAACCGGTGGATGGCAGATAAATTGTATCTGTTTACAATCGGAATGGACTTGTGCCCCATATCGATATCTTTGTTGCTGGTATTATTGTCTAATAACAGAGTTTCTACATAAAATACATGATATTATTACTGAAGCATGTATGCAAAATGGCTATAAAAGATATAGAAATAGATTGTTACGAAACTAAATGCACGCATGACATGTAAAACGGAGTTTCAAATGACATTTTCAGACGTTTTCTTCTTTGCTGTCAGTATTTTTTCTAAGGCTACCCTAGTACAGTCAAGGGCATAAATATATATACATTCCCAAAGTTTCAAAAATACGTACCTTAGACAATAAAGTCGTGTTCAAATATTTTTGAGCCATTTGTCTGGATCGATATTTTTGTACCGACCGTTTAACATTTCAATTTCAATTATTTATTTCGAATCTGAGATCTCCATATACCTATTATAGTGTTAGTAGTATAACCCGGAGGTTTCAATCCGGAGGTCGCGGGTTCAAACCCCCGGCTCGTACCAATGAGTTTTTCGGAACTTATGTATGGAATATCATTTGATATTTATACCAGTCGCTTTTCGGGAAGGAAAACATCGTGAGGAAACCGGACTAATCCTAACAAGGCCTAGTTTCCCCCTCTGGGTTGGAAGGTCAGATGGCAATCGCTTTCGTAAAAACTAGTGCCTACGCCAATTCTTAGGATTAGTTGTCAAGCGGACCCGAGGCTCCCATGAGCCGTGGCAAAATGCCGGGATAACGCGAGGAAGATGATGAGTGTTAGTAGTATAACAAATCTTAAAATTAATTAAGGTTAGTGACATACAATTTACAAAATAACTTATAAACCCAGAAGGAAAACTAAATCTAAATACTTATGTAGGTACCTTTTTGCATTCCGAGGATTGTTTTCAACATAAATGGGCTCATTTCTATTCGTATCTGCCTCAACTCTGCAATAAGTAATAAGTAATATCGTAGATTTTGTTATAGGATTTTCTAAAGGTATCTTTGAGCTATCTCAATACTCTCAATAAACTGACCAACAATAAGTACCCGTAAATTTCGTAGAAAATAAATATAACTGCGCCTATGACGCCTAATAACTGTTTGTAATTTGAATACCTATTAAATATTCGTAAAAATTTTGACAAAATTTTCACATTTTTTTTAATAGTTTTCACAGCTGCTTTCTAAAGGAGTTTCAATTGGCTGCCTAATTCCAGGAATTCCAATAGGGAGTATTTTTTAGAAAGTCTCCTTTCACCGGCATCTGACCAAAAGGTCTTTTAACCTTTTCAGTTTGGACATGTTTCCTTATGAGAAAATTCCTCACCTATACGTAACCATAGAGTAACTTATACTAGAGCGGTACTGTCATAGTAAATTTTGTAACCCCAGTAAATTCACAGCCATCTGTCGACACACTTTAAAACTAAAAATGAAGATTTATAAAATACGATAAAATATAATTATTTAAATATGGATAAATGATTTTTTTTATTTGCATTAATTATTTTTATGATTTTGACCCATGTTCTTTCAGTAATATGCGTTTAAATTGTTAAATAACAAACAAAACCGTCAACGCCATCTATACGACAGTAAGCCAAAGCTAGTAGCGCCCTCTGAACGAGAATCAAATTTTCTTGATTTTCGAGGCACGTTTTTTCCTTAGACTGTATCCATCTATTATGGAGTTATATCTATCTTTGTACGTAACGTATCTTTGAGCTGTCTCAATAAACTCTCTAACAATAAGTAATATCGGGTATAACCGCGCCTAATGATGGTTTATCGTGCGTACGCGCCGACGCCAATTATAAGCGAACGATTCGTAATTATTTTCATACTTGGTATCAGTTTCCATTGTTTTACGGCTTTGGTTATTTCTTTAGACCAGATATATGTAGGGAGAAATAAAGTTAATGTAGTGCCATATTGGGTAAAGTATTGTAGTAGTTTATCACCCCTTATATATAACTTATAGTTTCACCAATGTTCAATACATACTTACATATTAATTAGTGGATGATAACAATTGTTTGGTAAAAAAGGTGCATGCATTTTTTCGCACTGCATACATTCTTAATGTTAATTTTATATAAATACGCCTGAATGAAATAAAAATTTTTTGACTACTTTCAGGCCCTTACCACGGTGACAACTGCTTCATTAGTCCTGACAATGACAATTCGTCACTGTTGGTCCAACAAGTAAAAGCTTGGTATCGTTACTTATCGACCCGGAAATTAACAGGATAATGTCAGTGCCTTGTAAGAAAAGGCTGAAAACTGCCTATTAAGCTCGCAGTGACCGAGAAACTCGTCCGACCGTTTCACAAGCGCTTTAGCTTAGACGGACTATAAGGTGTTATGGAAACGCGTACATATAATGCCCGTGCGATTATGCCGCGAACGCGCGTTTTTATCCCGCTTGACAAGGCAGGCCGGATGGACCTTTATTACACGCTTTGATTTGCCTACCCGTTCATTAATAGTAACCACTATCTACTATCTAATAACACTTTTAACCATATGTGAACCTTAAGTCCTTGCAATAAGGTTGAATTGTCAGTAAACGTGGTACCCTTCATTATCTACGGGATTATCTATGCGACATAACTGAAGTTGATCGATCTGTTTATGTTTTTGTTATGACTTTTATTACCTGTGTGCGACAGTGGCGCCTGGCGGTTATGGCACACGTTTGTTACACTTAAAAAATGACAAATATAATGAATACCTAGCGGCCTTACAGATTTCCATAATCAATAGCATCCCGGACGATAACTAAGTGGTTAAGAGCGATTTATAATAAACCCTCGTGGACGTCAGCTGCCGCTCCGTTGGTTGGTTAAGGAACGTCATCCACCCGAACACGTACCTAAAGTAATAACGAGGGTATATTACACATCGCCCTTAAGCACTTCACGAGTATGAGTTATCGCCCGGGATGCGATGACCGACAAAATTTTCACCTAGCCCGCGGTCTAGAAGATTTGATAGCATTTTTGCAAATTTACATTATAGCCACACGACCAATGAGGACCAAAGAACGCCGTAGCAACGCTGAATGAATATTCACCTCTATCTTGAATTTAGTTGGCTCAAAGTACATTTTAAAGAATTCTAGTCACATACTAAACTTCCAATTTCCCCGTAACAAAGTACGTCAATCAATCTAGTTTCAATAAGGAGACGCATTCGAACTTCAATAATCTGAACATGATTTGATATTAACCCGACCTTACTTCGAATGTATCTTGCAGGCATGCCAGGCTGAAGGCACCAATGTATAAAAAAACGCTATGCAATGCAATGTATAAACGGCTGTTGAAAAAAGTTTCCAAAATTGCTAAAATTTCCATCTATAAACATTCCTATCAAAAATTTTCACATGCCTTGGGTACAGTAACAGCTGCCATCTCCATACAATTTATAACTTAAAAACGCAAAATTGTATTTAGATGTTAGCTGTCACCGTATCCAAGCTATGTGTAAAATACTATAAAAATTCTCATAATTTTTTATAGGAAACTACATTTTCCATTCCCGACATGAAAGCTTTCTTTATTTGATGTAAATTTTCCAAACAATCTAGAGAACGATTTTAGCCAGCCTTCTTCTTTAATAGAAGTACGGATTGCGGATTTACGGTCAAATCGTGATAATATTTTTAAATTTGGAATACGGCTCAAGTGCGCCCGCGCCGCGTCGGATTAGCGAATGCGCCGGCTATTAGCGCGTGATTTATGATGTGAGCCCGATGGAACGCTGCGAGAGATCTAGGGATGTCCGCAAAACTATCGATAGTATTGGTTTCAGGTCCTAAAATCTTTGAAACTTTTGAAACCTTCGCTCGCGTGGTTTTCCATGAGTAGGGGGTGGTGAGAGCCTGATGGAATGCTACGAGAGATCTAGGGATGTCCGCAAAACTATCGATATAATAGTTACGGCTTTGGGAGCTTAGCCAAGGTGACAATCGTTGGTAGAAAACGCCAAGGGAATCTTAAATACTGTATGTAAATTGCCAAGTGATTTTTCGTAGCATCTACGAAAAATGCCATCTGTCATTCCGATATTTTTTTATGTTTTCGTTTGGCGTTTGTCGATGTACGATTGTTATTTTTGCTAGGCCCCCAGGACTAAAAATCTTTGAAACTTCTCTTCACCCGCGTGGTTCTCTAAGAGCAGCGTGGTGCGTGCGATTTTTCCGTTGATAACATCTCCAGATCACCACTTTATTTACTGTCGAACGTTCATAAATAAACAATAACAGATATTTAAAGGGGCCCACTGATTATCAGTCCGCCGGACGATATCGGCCCGTCAGTTATTCGGAACTGTCAATGTTTTGTTCTAACTCACAACATCATCATGATATATAAACGTATCACTAAATTATTTAACATGTAATATATTTAAATCTAAATAATACTTGTAAAATGTCAAAAATATTATTTGTTATAATTGTCAAGTCTTCAATAAAAAAGAAACTGGTTAACAAAATATTGCTGCCACTGAGTCGATAAATCGATACATCGATAAAATGATCGATACTTTCCCATCGATACCTTTCCCTCTACGCTTGCAGGTCCGCTACAGGTAGTACAGGTGCGTTAGGTTCTCACAGGCGCATGTGTGTGTGCGATTTGTCCGCCGATAACATCTCGGGATCGCCACTTTATTTGTCACCGACAAACTTTAATGCCGCTTTTATTTTTGTTTAATAAAAGGCGGGCTATGTGAAGTTTGTCTTTGAATGTTATTCGCTAATTATTGAGCATTGATGAAACTACTGTAGAGATAAAGGGAGAAAATCTACTGCTAGAAAAATTTTGTACTTAAATATAAGAAACAGCAAAAAAAAACTACAAGAAACTAAACCTATACAAGAGTAAAGTAGATCTCTTTCGAAGGACATTTTGATAGTGGGTCTTCGCAAAAGAAACAAACATGTTGTAAGATTTTTTCGTCTTTACCTTTATAAAGAACTTAATTATTAATGAATATACAAAATTATACGGGTTTTTGAAGAAAGTACCTTGTAATTTTTTTGTGTATAACGTATAGTTTTTACGAGTCAATCCCAAATACCACAAAAAAAATTGTAGGTAACTGTTTGAAATGTGTCATTAAGCTATATCGACTATAATTAACTATAATTAACTATCGTAATTACTAGTTTAAAAGCTTTCGATGCGTGAGAAATTATAAGCAATAGTTTAAAAACAACACTAAATCGACATCTTTTACGGTAATCGAAACAAACTTTTCACCATCAAGAAACCGTTAAAATCTAAATTATTTCAACAGACAATTAATTGTAGTTTCAATATCCAATCGCGTCTCTATCGCGTCAGTAATGATGCGCTGTCAAAGTCCAGAACCCCAGAACTATTAGTCGAACATTTCAATTAAAATGAATTATCGACTATCGATACTTCGTTTTACAGCGATATGCATTTATCGAAAATCGGTTTGGACATCAGTTTCTGTTGCGCGTAAATAATTAAACTTTTTTTTCTAATTTTAGTTGTTTTCATCATTTTTAATAATTGCCGTCTAGATTTGTATCTTTGTTATTAATGTAGGTTCGCAAAATGCATAGTATCATTAGTATCATAACCAATCAATTATTGCAATTTACGTCTACGAAATGTACAAATCAATTATGTCATTTCAATTCCGAACTGTACATTTTAGAATTTTATCTCCTCATTTCTTTATCACTGGATCCAACTGTCTCATTAACATAAATTCGTTCATATGTTCCAAATATAACTAGATTTATCTCAAGATATATCTTTAGATGGTATCGTGTTGTGGGTATAACAAAGCAAACAGAACAGATGGATACTTTGAAACAAAAAAAGCCTCAAACGTCAACTTATGTTTGTGGAATTTTACACCTCAATGGGTCTGGTTAAGATTGAATTTCGATTGAGTTTGAGTATCAAGTTATATCGTTATTGGTTTAAAGATGTGACAGATGACCAGTTGTTGGCCGTATTTATAGGCATGACCATATTTGAGGGTATTGAAAAGTAAAACCATTGTTTTAGGATTGAGCCGTAAAATAGCTGAGCGTGAGAAATAATTGCGAAGGAACTATTAGGTCAAGGAATTTAATTAGTATTGGTTAAAGAGCATTGCACATTTTCATTTAACTTTATGGCCTCTTTTAATTCTTAGCTTTAGTTTGTTAAACTATAAATCAAACGTAAAATTTTTACTATCAATCGATAAGTTATGAACTTTTGACTATTGACAATTACATCACTATTTTTCAAAAAAAAAAAGTGATACAGCCTGAATAGGTTTGTCTCACTGTTGGGCTGGGCATAGGCCTCTTCTCATGCTCGAGGTAGATTTTGCTATAATCCCCACGCTGATCCAAAGCGGGTTAAAGACTTCACATACCTACGCCATTTTATTTTGTTTTAAAAGCGAAATTTCCCATCACAATCTCCACATTATTAATATACCTACTGCTCATCCACCAAACCCGTTTAAAATGGTACAAAAGCCGCACTATAACGCGGCGTGTAAAAAATGATGTAGAAAGTAGTATGACAACGCGCACACATGACTAGCATTGCGTTGATTAGGCGGCTTGGTGTGCGCAGGTGCGTGGCGGTAGAACGACTAGAAGCGACAACCATTGCGATTTATAAAAATCATTTATTTCGGACCACAGAAATCCATAACAGGTTAGTCGAACATGCAGGAACTTAAAACCAGGGACCGGACAACCCTTTCCGCGATAAAACCCTTTCAATGGGCGACACTTAAACACGGCTAACACATTGAAAGACTTTCCCTTTTGAACTGCAAGCCCATTCATACCCTTACCTTTGACTAACCCATACCGAAAAGCTAACCAAAAATAAGGCTAGCTCTTAATAAGGGTTACCCTTATCTTTAAGCGCTTTTTATAAAGGTTTCCCTTTGCGTGAAAGAGACATGATTAGTATATATCTACGGTAGTATATGAAAAGGAAAGAAAATACGTGCCTAGTCAAAGAACGCCGCCGTCGCCGCCGACGATCGCTCGGATTCGAAGTAATGTGTACTTTATGAACAAGGTAGACGACTTAAATTAGCACGCTTATATGCTAAAAGGGAAGCCCTTTATAAGGCTAACCCTTATAAGCAATATGCAAGGTGTTGGTGAGCGGATGATAAGGGTTTTGTAAGGGTATTTGGGCTACCGATACTGAAATGTGGTAGCTTTATATAAGGGTTTTTAAAACCCAAACAAAGGGTTTCGTCTGGCAAAGGGTATGGTGAGTTAAGCCTTATGCAATACCCTTATAAAACCCCGATAAGGGATAGCGGGCCGGTCCCTGCTTAAAACTATGTTAGATACAATTAATTATTACTTAACTTAACAATAAAAAAAAACCGGACAAGTGCAAGTCGGACTCGCCCACCGAGGGTTCCGTACTTTTTAGTATTTGTTGTTACAGAAATACATCATCTGTGAAAATTTCAATTGTCTAGCCATATTAGCTATCACGGTTCATAAGATACAGCCTGGTTACAGACAGACGGACAGACGGACAGTGGAGTCTTAGTAATAGGGTCCCGTTTTAACCCTTTGGGTACGGAACCCTAAAAATCGTCTGTATTGTTTTTGTAAAGGGTTCGAAATGTCGGGATGTATTACAAATTCAACATACGCGATATAATCCGTTTTCATAGTTTTATTTCATGTATTGTTTTTGGTTGAAATATAAACCACAAAAAATCAGGAAAGCCACATAAAAAATTGTCAAATTAGAGAGATGGACGAGATGAATGAGGAAAGAATATTACATTATATAAAACATAATGATGTAGAAAGTAGTATGACAGCCCGCACACATGATGGCATGACTAGCATTACATTACTGCCGTGCCGTGCCCCCAGCCGTAATATGTTTGTGCGGGTCAAATCTTGCATGTTCAATTTGACCCACTTCCCGGTTTCCGATGAAGTTGAAAATTTGCATACATATGTAAGTCGGGTGACAATGCAATATTATGGTACCATCGAGCTGATCTGATGATGGAGACAGGTGGTCATAGGAACTCTGTGATAAAACAACGCAACCTAATTATGTTTGGGTTTTTTAGAATTATCTCGACGAGTATTTAGTTGCCTGTGGAAAGAAAAGTCAGCAGTACAGTCAGCGATAAAAGCTTGTACCAAAAATGAAAATTTTGCCAACAACTTATTTAAATAGCCACTTCCAGCATTTCTCTGCATCTAAACCACATATCTATATAAGGTATAGGATGGCCGCAGCTCCTTTTACTGTTACTTGTAAACAGATATATGACGCGATTAAACGTGTAACTAAGTACGTGGCTATAGTATATTGCTTTACTGGCCACTTCGTCTTTGTAGTGTATGGGAATGAAAAAAGGTTTATGGGATAAATGGTTGAATTGTTTAATTTTGATATAGTAGTATTACTTTATTGATTTAAAAATACGGGAAAGAATACATTATTTAAAAAAAAACTTTAAAACAGATATTTACGATACAACGTGTCAATTTAAAACACTCCCTGCCCTGCAGTCGTCTTTTAATTTACCGCCACTCGTTTTGAATTTCCTATTCGCACGTGTATCGTACATCGTTTTACAGTACATATCATATGCACGAAAAGTGCTCTTTTACGCTCTAATGCGAGAAAGTAGCACCATAATATGTACTGTAAAAAATTTTAGCCTTACAAATTTCTTAGTTTACTGAATCTTTTTCAAGTGTAAGTATATATTTTTTGTCCTAAATATTTGGATTAGGTACCTAAATGTGTTTTCTTACTACCTATTATATTTTTTATTCTAGATAGTTTTTTTTTCCTTGGTATCCGTATTGCTACTTGATTTTACTATCAAGTGTAAAAATAGGGGTGCACTCATCATACTCAAAAATATGTCCCATAGCTCTTACGTCAGATAATTAAGGACTATGGCATATATTTTTCAGTAAGTTGTATGCACCCATATTTTTACACTTGACTGTAGACACTTAGTTTTAATTTACTGCATACAACGGTTCTTAGTTCTTTAGATTTTACTAATTGTCTATGACTATATGAGAAATACGCTAAACTCAGTTTCGTATTGTAATAATTTAGGCCATCGACCTTTTAACCTTTTAACTCCCATGTTAACACCAAATTTAATAATCATGCAAACACAAAAAAACATGACTGTGCATTACAGTCAACAAAACGGTTAAACCTTCTATTGTCAATGGAAGTTTTTATAGTTTTTTTAACTACTTAGAGTGATTACAATCGATTCATGGTGAGTTGAGATAATCTGATTGTAAGATTGTATATAGATTTAGGAGCACATCAGCGATTATTGATTTGAATGAATATGTCTATATTTACGGAGATAACTTGAGATAAGTATTCAATATAAAATAAAAATAAATAAAAAAATAAATAAACGTTTATTCAAAGATCTTACTTACAACTAAATACCTATTTTCTTCTGCCAAACCACACAGTGGTTTGTTGGCAGACGAGGCTCCTTTGCGTATACTACATATACTTTGGCAATAAAAAAAACTTTTTAAAATGGATGTATGGCATATTTTTGGCAAATAACCAGTCTTTATACTTATATCAGTGATCCTTATGCGACCAAAGTTCAGCCTCTTTAAATCATCTTGAATCAATCAGTTCACTTTCACTTAAATTGTCAGATTCCTAAGTTTTTAGGGTTGCGTACCCAAAGGGTAAAAACGGGACCCTATTACTAAGATTTCACTGTCCGTCTGTCCGTCTGTCTCTCTGTCACCAGGCTGTATCTCATGAACTGTGATAGCTAGACAGTTGAAATTTTCACAGATGATGTATTTCTGTTGCCGCTATAACAACAAATACTAAAAATATAATAAAATAAATATTTAAATGGGGCTCCCATACAACAAACGTGATTTTTTTGCTGTTTTTTTTTCGTAATGGTACGGAACCCTTCGTGCGCGAGTCCGACTCGCACTTGGCCGGTTTTGTTTTTACATATTTAACTGACCATCTTAAAGCCTACGATCACGATTCGGGGTCAGACGAGCAAGTACGTGCGTGTGGTATTGTCTTAGTAGGAGCGATTGTTGGCACAACCAGCTTTGATTTCACACGATCATCTAAGATGGAGTATTAAGCCATGAGAGACGAGAGGAAAACAAAGTAACGTTACTGGCTTCAACAAAAAAAAATGTTATGGAACGTTGCAGACATTTGTAATAAAACTACTTAATAAGTAACAAAAACTTCTTTCTTCGTTGTTGTTAGAAGACTTTTCCTCTTTAGAGGATTTTAATAAACAGTGAAAGAGAGAGGGGAGCGCGGTTTCAAAATATTTTTGTCAGATATCAACTTTGATTGATTGATTGATTCAGTAGTTTTACTCATTTCGTGATGCACACTTGATGATTTCTTTTTTTTCTTGCTGTTGTTGTCTGTACATGCTCTTACATGTGTTGTGATCGTCATGAATAAATATCTTTTATCTTTCTTTTTATCATCAGAAACAACCTCTTTTCACTTACTCCACCCCCACCTCTAGACAACGCCTGCGCATCAATCACTCCAAACAATCGTGCTGCGCGCGAGTTATACGCCGTTGACAGATTGTTAGTATTACATCACACGTCATACACGCCCTTACACCTTTCACAATAAGGTATATAACACACTGCCCATTAACATTAGTTACCTACTGTACACATATGAAAATGCAACCCTAATGGCGATGACTTAAGCTTGAGATTAGATGAATATTTTGCGCTACCTGTTTTGTGACGTTTATTTGACAGGCGACGCGAAGTTTAGAAGTGATTTTTACGTAATGTGACTATAATAAAGGAGAGGTGATGTTATAGTGGCATCTTGATAAAATGAGCTAATATATAGGTCTTAAGGGCTATGTTTTGATAGTACCGTTTAAATAAAAAAGTTGATTATTGCTACAAGCTTGTATACTATTCTTAAGACAGTTATCTACTTTAACTTTTATTTTTTAGACATAAAACCGCAAGTTGCTATCTCCTTGTTTTTCATTATGTGGTGTACAGTAAAGAAAATTTACTTTTCACTATTTTCTCATCGAGACGATTCAAACTTAACTCCATAGCACAAGCCCAATGAGGATGCGTTTGATGATTACGTGAATGGTATCGTCACAATATGACAAATACTTCATCAATTAAACAAACAAAACTCAGTAGCGCGATTCAGAGCATACGCACACATGAAACAGTGCCCTCTAGCGTGCATTTCACAGTATCTTAAGCTTTTTAAAGTGTCATTACGACATAACATTTCAAACAAACCTTAGCAAAAAGACACTATAGCGCTTTATCATAAAATCGACACAGCTGTGAAAATAGACAGAAACTAAACAGGTATATAATATAACGAAAGTGGTTGACCCTAGCGTTTTACGCGTTAAGGCTAATAAAAATGAATAGTTTTATTGTATTGGACAACAAGGAGCCGATGTGGAAATATCATAAAAGCTGTGATGGTCACAACAGCCCGTTTTAATACCCGGCTTAGCGGGTATTAAAAGCAAAAATATGCGAAAGATGATACCGGTAGCTGATTCTGATTTAAGAATTTGATAATTTCATCACTTTATTTTGATTTGACTGAAAACCAATAAGTGCAGGCGAGATGTCTTATGAGACGATACCTGATTGTATATTGTGAACACTAATTAGCGTCACAGGGAATTGGTCAGGATATGTGCCAGGCAGAGTGATGGCAGGTGAATCATAATGTCGACAGATTGGTGGCCGCTTTCGGATGAAAGAAGCGCCTGGCGTCCGTTGGCTCGCTGGGTAGATGACATACGAAAAATCGCAGGGCACTTCTGGATGAGACTAGCCCAGGTCAGTGTTTCTCTCTCGACACCCTTTTGGGAGGGTGTGAGGGGGCTCATCCGCATCCCTGCTGTGGAGCCTGAGTAGTGTCGCACCCAACCTTGTGGTCGTTCGCCGTCACTAGACCAGGACCTGAATTTGTGGGGTACACGAAGAGAGCCCTATGCTCAGCAGTGGGCGACCGGAGGCTAAAATTATGTTAGCGCAAGAGCGTTAGCGGCTCTAGAAGGCGAAATAAAATAAGATCAAATAGTTTACCTAACTACAGAATCGGCCACTCTAGGTATTTGCATATAGAAATTGTTTAATGCCAGTTTTACTACTATGGGTTTTAAGGTACCTGCGATGGTACATAAAACTATCTATGTTTATTAGATTTAAAGCCTTTAAAGCCTTAACAACCTTATAGGCTTGGCAATGGGGGAAATAACGGTTTCCTGCTTGCTTTCACGATTTCGGGGTTGGTCCCATAGTAAAAGTTGCTGAGTATAATCCCAAAACCTCCCTGGCAATTTTTTAGCCACCGTGTATTTATCTCATCGTCTGATATGATGATGATCCAACTCGAAACAAAAACAATAGGCAAGTCCATTACAAATGTATTACACTTACATAACACTAATAGGTGTAAAAGCTCGGGAACGAACCTGCTGACCCCCAGGTCACGCGCATAATTGATTTATGCCGTTGGTCTGTGCATTAACATAAGATAATGCTTAACCTTTGACTTGGGTTTTAAAATTTCACTCGACCAGCGTTGCTTGAGCTGGGAATTAGAAATTTAAGTTAACAATAGATTATTGTTGGGTTTAATTTTTATATTCGATTGATGGATGAGTTAACGGTATGTTTAAGTTTAAGCTTGTGTCGATCAAGCCAATAGATCTACCTTAAGGCTGTTCCATCGGTTTGCCGTTGTCTTTGTCACATTTCGCAAGAAAGAACGGGAAAGAACATACGCGCCAAGTGTCAATTTTGATCGAATTTTGTCGGTTTTTATTTATTTTAAAAACGTTACCTTACAATATCGAAATTCTAAAGCTATGAAATTACTATTTATGTTAAGATTGTTTTTTCTTCTTTTTTTGTTTATAGTATCACAAATTAAATAACCGAGTAAAGTAGGATTAAAAGTCCGAGTTAGAGGTTACTTTGGGAATTAATTGTATCGAGCGAAGTGTCATAATTCGTGTATCGGAAACTATGTTGTTAAAGATAATATAGTCAAGAACTACATATTTTTTTTCCACGTCTACGAATATCAAAGCCGCTTAGAAAAACATGATCATATAAGGAGATGTTTCGCCTTCTGGCTCAGGGAACCGCCTTAAAACCGTAATCTTTTCAATATTGCTTATACTAACCATGCCAAACAATGCTTTAATTGAAAAACTGCTTATTTTCTTTGCCAAACGGCTATCTATCCTAATAATAGGAGAGATTTTGAGCAAAAATATAAAATTACCGTATTTAGTTATCCTGTGTTACCTCTATGGTTATAAAAAAAATGCGAGTACTTAAGAGGGAAATACAATCTTTGACTCGCAATGGTGCTCCATGCGTGCGGAGGATCCTTAGTGTCTTCTCAAGTTACCAAGTCAAAACTTGAAAACATTAAATATCATAACATTTCACCATTTTGCTACGTGGATAACAAATAATCTGATGTTGGGAAACAAATTAAATTAGTTCAAAAAAAGTATGTACTAACAACGACAACTGGGTTTGCTTTGCAATGGTTTGAGAATTGTCAATTCATTCTGTGGACTACACATACTGGATAGACTGATTCATTTATTTCTTAAATTTTTGATAATTTACTTGCCCCCATGCCGTGCCATGCCGATAGTGGGCGCCGGAGCTGATTCATAAAACTTACAAAACAAACCATTGTTAAATGTTGTCCATTTCTAACAAACACTAATGTCCAAATGACAAACGATTATCAAGGGCTTGTTACACTTGACAGGCGTTTATAAATAATGCCATTCGTCATGGTCATGAAATTTTATTAATTTTTCCACTTTTGCAGAAAGATTATTAATTTACCATTACCATTGTTCCAGGTACATTCCCATGATAAGGATATACGTCTCATCTCATCCCACACCGGCCACAAGCGATACGCTCACACAGTAATATATGACTTTCTGAGGACTTATCGCTGTTGATTTCGTAGCTTTTGTTTTTATTAAGGCCGTTCCATCGGTTTGCCGCTGTCTCTGTCACATTTCGCAAGAAAGAACGGGAAAGAGCATGCGCACCAAGTGTCCATTTTGATCGAATTTTGTCGATTTTTATTTATTTTAAAAACGTTACCCTACAATATCGAAATTCGAAAGCTATGAAATTACTATTTAAGTTAAGATTGTTTTTTCTTCTTTTTTTGTTTATAGTATCACATAATAAATAACCGAGTAAAGTTGGATTAAAAGTCCGAGTTAGAGGTTACTTTGGGAATTAATTGTATCGAGCGAAGTGTCATAATTCGTGTATCGGAAGCTATGATATTAAAGATAATATAGTCAAGAACTACATATATTTTTTCCACGTCTACGAATATCAACGCCTCTTAGAAAAACATGATCATATAAGGAGATTTTTCGCCTTCTGGCTCAGGGAACCGCCTTAACGTGTTCCTTTTGTTTTGTTACTTTCGGTTTTGTCTGATTATGAAACGAAGCAAATGTGCAGTATAGGTAGTATAATATGTAACAGTGTCGATGGAGTGTTAATAGGTTCTTACTTTAAGAAGTTGGTAAATAATAAATCTCTGTAATCTCGATTAGTGAAAAATAAGAAAGGTAGCATATAGAAGAGCATTCCTAGGTGAAATAATTTGCAACAGAAAGCAACATAAAAACCTAATAAATACTGGAAACGATTCTAAAATATCAGACATATGACTCTTTTCCGGAAAAATTATAGATTACCAGGAAAAATTAAATTATTTTAATGCTATCTACTCTTCTATAGGCTCTTTCCGATCCGAACAGTATTTTTAAATACAAACATTTTTATCACGAAAAAACTGTAAATAATAGGTACTTTACAAAAAGGCTGTTCTCCGTTAAACATACTCATTGAATACATGCCAACACTTCATTCTTAACACAGTTACAGTTGAATTGAAAAAAATTTAGTGCAGTGATTGTTGTTCACATATTTGTAGCATTTTTCCCAGTTTTCACCGTTTCCGTGTTAAGTACACTACTGCATTATTTGTAGATACATTCCGTAACTCACCATGACTCAACTACAAACCAATTTGTTTCAAAACGGCGTATGTCACACTAGACAACAAGTACTATATTTCTTTATTAAATTTGCTGTGCGGTATTGACACGCATCTTGAAATAATTGTTCCGTTAAGTAAAGCCATTACTAAAGGTTTTGTTCTCGTCATTAGATATAACATCACGGTCACTTTTTGGCTAGGTTTTATGCAGCAAAATCTAAGATAAAATACTTTTTTCCTTATTGTACCTACAGCAATTATAATCCTTAGTTTAGTTTTTGTCATTATTAAAAAAAAAACTTTCTAAAAAAAAATTCCTACCAACCTTAACAATAATACTAGCATTCTCGTGTTTACCTATGATCTACATTTTTGCGCGAATTTCTTAATCGTTATAGTCAAATTTTAATTAATGCAATATAATATCACCAACGATATTTTTATTTATAGTAAAAAAAAACACATTTTCTTCATGTCAATTATCTCTTATTTCTTTAGACTTTTCGTAAGCTATGTCATTCATATATGTCAAAAAACCTGCAAAATAAGAAAAAAACATTTACTATGTAAACATAAATGATCATATTTACAAGGAATAGGTCATCGAACAAAACTCCCTACAGAAGTTAGAGGGTTTGGTCACTTTTCAGTACTTTTGGAGAACAATTTCTCCCAATAGGTTGAGTTTGGGCAGCTAAAAAAATACGTTTGTTATTTTAGACTACTCTATAACATATATAAAAATAAATCAAATCGGAGCTGGAAGGTTGGGTTGGTTTCCTTGTTAGATCATCGTTAGGTACACTACGAAATAAAAGACTGTTCAACTCAGAAAACCAAATACACAATGAATACACGAAGTTAAAATAACAACTTTTAAGAAATAGCTGAACAAATACTTGAAGAAGCTGTCACACCCAAAACTTCAATCAATATAGATAAATACGCATAATTTAACTTTATTACGAAGACATATAAGGGAGGTCGCACACGGCGACTTTTTGCAGCGATTCCGGCGCGCACGTCGTGACTTCGTGAGCGTGCGTCTGAGGCCACGGACTGGACGCAAGGGGCGCGCGGCGCGGCAAGCAGCAAATCAAGGCCGTTCATACATTGCGTTCAACCAAATGTATGAACGACCATGATTTTTTTTAAATAAATAAAACGTTTATTAAAAAATCTTACCTACAACTAAATACATATTTTCTTCGGCCAAACCACACAGTGGTTTTGTTGGCAGACGAGGCTCCTCTGTGTTTGTGTTAGCTGTTGATATGTAACTTAACTTTATCTTAAACCTACTACTAACTACTTAACCCTTTACTGCATACGCAGCCTTATATGGCTGTTATGTGTTTTTTGCTGCTTGCCGCGCCGCGCACCGCTTGCGTCTAGTCCGCAGCCTGATTCGCGGCATGTGGATCTGGTCGCCTTTGCAAGGCGCGACAGAAGCCATGTAGCGCTGTTTTAATACAACATCGCCTCTGCATCTATGCAAACGCGCGACTGTATGAGTATTGATTCAGCATTGCTACTAACGCGCTGCTGTTTCGCGCGACATCGGAATCGCGGCTGCATCGATGCTGTATCGCGATAGTAACGATTTAGAAACGTGTTTACGTGTGCGAGGGTATATGTCAGCGACAGCATCGCGTCAGTAATCGCGGCCTTTTTGCGACTGCATCGCTACTGAACTGAATCTGATCTGAATCGCTGCAAAAAGTCGCCGTGTGCGACTTTCCTTAGTCTAAAACCTACACAGCAAAAGACTTAAGTAACTGGCCATAGCTGCACCTTATTTCTTTAGAATACGGTTTATTATCAGATAAAAATGTATACTTACATTTGAATCTGACTGATGACCACTTAACCTTTGAGTTTGAAGTTAGAAGTAATTGTTTGTCTCGAGTATTTGACTTTGGTTTTGACATACTTTTTGGACAAAAGAACGTCGTTATATTTATATCATGTATTATATAGGAAAGCAGAAGTTTTATCGATGTTGAATAAGATTTCAGTAAGTTCATAGACCATTATTAGCATTTAAACATCATACACGTAGTAACTAGCTACTTCTTTAAAATAATATAATAATTAAAAGACAAAATATACAAACCCATTTTTCCTAAAAAGTTTAAATTCTCGTTTAGAGTAGAGGATCCATGCAAATTCGTAGGTAGGTATTATTAAGAAATAGTATCGTTGTTACCATATTGAGCTTAGGACTAAGTCGGTTTATATAAAGTCCCATAATGATATTAAACGCGTTACGCGTATTAACTTAAAATAACGACAGTGCGCCCGTGGTCCCAGTGACACTTACTTTATAATTTAACTTTTTTGATAAATAAATATAATGTTGTTTCTTACTTAAGAAACAACATTATATTGATATAGAGGTATTTATGTTATTTTTATATGAGCTTATCTCTTAAATTGTGTAATAAAACATGTTTTGTAAGCGTTTACTTGATGTGGGTAGATTGATTTTCTGCCCGTTTTCTACTGCCATGACATACGCTGTTTAGTCACGGCATCGCAATTGCTTGTCAGCGGAGAAGATCGATAGGCCGACAATATGAAGGCGCTTCTTTAGACACGTTGTATATATAATTTGTCGGTAGGGAATATTTAATTTTGACACGAGTAAAAAAGTTTTATACTGTTACTTAACAATAAAATATTAATAAGTGGATAATTAAACTTGATTGAACATTTTACCCTAGTTTTGAATAGTACAAGTTTACTCTAGGCTTGAATATTTTTGCCATGCTCAACAGAATAAAACTAGAAAAACGGACATGTGCGAGTCGGACTCACCCACCGAGGGTTCCGTACTTTTTAGTATTTGTTGTTATAGCGGCAACAGAAATACATCTGTGAAAATGTCAACTGTCTAGCTATCACGGTTCATGAGATACAACCGACAGACAGACGGACAGACAGACGGACGGAGTGGAGTCTTAGTAAAAGGGTCCCGTTTTTACCCTTCGGGTACGGAACTTGAAAAATGTTTGACACATCAGGAAGAAATGTATGTGTGGTCATATCACACAAATCTTTTATTTCCTGCACCCAAAGGTTGTCTGGAGGATATTGCCTTTTTATTATAATTAGAGGACTAAATTCCCGCCAGCTTTGGTGTTATTGAACTAAATAATTCAGAAAAGTCTGCGAACGATGCTTAATAGCATCGTTCGCAGACTTTTCTGAATTATTATAAGCTTTTAAATTTATTATAAGCTTAATAGCTTATAATAAATTTAAAAGTGAAAAAATTACTGCCTTATGTATAAGGTAAGTCTTGAACTCACGGCCTCTGGATCGATACTCCAGCGCTCTGCTAACTGAGCCACCAAGACCACATCCATAGCCAGCGAAACTTACCACCATATGGGTCTAGAGGACCCTAGCGACATCTACCGTAAGAGCCACCAACCAGACCTGCTAGAATGAGTTGCGTTCTCGCGCGCGAGCCCATACATCTAGCGCGACTTCAAGTATGGACATGGACTCGCGAAAACGCAACTTATGCTAGATCGACAGAGTATCGATTCAGTGGCCGTGAGTTCAAGTCTCACCCAAGGCAGTAATTTTTCCACTTAAAGTTATTGAACTTATTTATAAGCTGCTGTAAATGCTTCATAAAGCGTATTGAATAGTGAACAATATGAACCGCACACTCACAAAACAAAACCTACAGCCGCACGTTGCACAAAACCAACATTTTCACACTACCACATATTGTCCACAGTGACCACAGTTCAAATAAAGCTAATCAAATAACAACACATGTCAGGTGGTCCAGACCACACGGTTGCGTTGCTTTCACAATTAACAAACGTACGGAAAAAATATGACAGTCATTGTACGGTTTTGACTGGAAAAATTGACGGAATGAAGTGGGAACATGTTACCAAAGATAGATATAACTCCGTAATATATGGATACAGTCTAAGGAAAAAACGTGCCTCGAAAATCACGAAAATTTGATTCACGATCAGATGGCGCCACTAGTTTTGGCCTACACTCGTATAGAGGGCGTTGACTGTTTCGTTTGTTATTTATAATTTTAACGCATACCAGTGAAAGAACATGGGTCAAAATCATATAAAAATAATTAATGCAAATAAAAAAATCATTTATCCATGTTTAAATACATTTTATCGTATTTTTATAAATATTTATTTTTAGTTTTAAAGTGTGTCGACAGATGGCAGTGAATCTACTGGGGTTACAAAATTTACTATGACAGTACCGCTCTAGTATAAGTTACTCTATGATGTTACGAATGTCTATGCCTTAAAAGGACTTGTAGTAAGTACTGAATAATAAGAGCATTCCACGAAATTATCTGCCGCTGTCCCGTACTAACGCGAATTTTCTCAGGATTTGCTGGTATAAGTTTCCTTTTCTGTGACAAACGGTCAAAAATATGCACAGAATAATGATCATCTGCTTAAAGGGGCCCACTGACTATCAGTTCGCCGGACGATATTGGCCTGTCAGTTGTTCGAAACTGTCAAATTTTTGTTCTAACTGACCGGCCGATATCGTCCGGCGAACTGATAGTCAGTGGGCCCCTTTAAACGCCGAAAAAAAGTCGCAACACAGGAAATAAAATGCGTTTGTACGGGACAGCCCGTGGAATTCTCCAAAATATGTTTTTTTTTTTGAAAACCATTTATGGATATAATTGATACATACAGTGGTACTACTAAATTAAATTAGGTAGCTGATAAGTTGTGCAAGGAAGCCGCCAGCTCTTCGGTCACCAGTTACGTCAACCAGACGCTTCGCAATTTATGTAGGTACCTACTTAAGTTTTAATTAGCTAACCATATTTTTCTTCCCTTTATTACTTTGACACTTTACGGTCCAAATTACTTACACGGAATTCTCAGTTCAAGCCAAAATTAAGGAAAATATAGAAAAAGGGCGTTATAAGGTGTTAATGTTTTCCTTATATGAAGGGTACACGGAAAGAACATGTCTAGTCACTTTTTTCGTTAAATGGAAGATTTTCATTTCAAAATGTAGAGCTCTTAATGAACTATTAGTTATATCTTTTGCTACCACTGTATAATATATGTAACACAACTTTTTTTAGTTAAAAAAGACTTGGTCACGGAATTACCATACATTTTGACATGGTTCCAAATTTTAAAACCGCGATTACTCAAAATGTTACTAAAATCTTCAAATGTGCCCCATAAATAATTGAAGATCGCCCAAAGAATGGAGTTCTGATGCACCAAGCTCTCAGTCAGTATTAAGAGGATACGCTGCGGCCGCTTCTCCATACAAACCTAGTCCTCATTTTCCTCTCTGGATATTGACATTATGGAAAATGTTTTAACATATTTTGATGTATAATAACCATAGCTATTTATGCCCCTGTGTGACTTTTTTATTAGGGTTCCGTACCCAAAGGGTAAAAACCGGACCCTATTACTAAGACTCCTCTGTCCGTCTGTCTGTCTGTCCGTCTGTCTGTCACCAGGCTGTATCATCTGTCATCAACTGTGATAGAAAGAAACTTGAAATTTCCACAGATGATGTATTTCTGTTGCCGCTATAACAACAAATACTAAAAAGTACGGAACCCTCGATGGGCGAGTCCGACTCGCACTTGTCCGTTTTTTTTATTTGTGTAAAAATTAGGAGCGAAAAACCGATTTCGTTCAAATTTTATAATGCTCTTAACTCTTGTAATAATAGGGGCATAGCTGTGGTTGATATTTAACAGTGTCAAAATATTTTTAATAATGTTAATAGAGGAAAATGAGGACTACGTTTGTATGAAAAGACGATTTCGCGCGGCCGCTGTATACCCTCTTAAGATAAATTAAAACTTTAAAAAACTTGACTTTTATCGTCTTACGAAGACAATGCAATAAAACCATTAATTTACCTATCGGACCTCTAAGGTCAAATGTTTTTTTATAACAATTGATGCCTTCATACGAGTCTAAAATATGTAAAAAAAGTCGAAATCCGTGTATTGTAATACGAGCCATTGTTGAGTCAGCGGGCATGATAAATAGTATGAGTGACGTGTTAATACACGATTCCTTTATTGTTAGGTTGGCGGGTAAAATGGCGCTTTTCACAGCAGGGGCGTAGCTAGAGTATATGGCGCCCGGGGCAGTCACCAAATTTGCGCCCCCTGACGACTGACAAAAGTTTCCCTGCTGCTGCCTTTTGCCCGTTTTGGCGCCCCCCCCCCCCTTGGATGGCGCCCGGGGCACTTGCCCCTCAGCCCCCCCCCCCTCCCCCCCTAGATACGCCACTGTTTCACAAATTAAAGGGTTAATTATTTAGTGTACCTACTTGGAAAAAGGGTACTCAAGTATGAAATAAAACTATGAAAACTGATCATATTTCGTATATTGAGTTAAACATTGTTGTTCTGGCTTTGCAGAAATCCTTATAGCACTCGGAAAAATGGTAAAAAAAAAACACGTCAAAAGACGCTCCCTGTTCATGCCGCTTTTAAATGCATTATATTGAATTTATAATACATCCCTACGTTTACAGACCCCTTTACAGCGCGTTCGTGGTCAACAGGTGACTGAAGAAAAGCTACAATGTGCAAAACTACCCACATACGTAAATAATGAACCATAATAAACTATAAACTTTAAGGCATGCAAAATAGTGTTGTGTTCCTGCCGGTAAGTAAGGTTGCCAGAGCTCAACGAGGGAGAGGAGTGTTAGGGTCGGCAACGCGCGTGTAATATCTCCGGTGTTGCATGCGTCAATAGGCTACGGTAACTGCTTACCATCAGGCGGGCCGTATGCTTGATTGCCACCGACGTGGTATAAAAAAAAATCTGTTCATACGGCTAGTTATACAATACAACTTTTTTTAAGTAGATATACGCGATAAAGCTACGCCGGCTCTAACAACATTACATACTTAATTACATATTCTCTAATTTTTATGAGTTACTCAGTTCTATTACTAAAATAGTATATAAGTCAAATAAATACAGCATCTTCTGCTGCTCAATCAACTCCCGCGCAGTTACAACTTCACAACCTAACTCAAAATCTCAGCAGCATTTTAGCGTCCCATGCCCGGTCAGACTTTTTGCGGTCATCCAAATCTTCGAATGATTTAACGGAAAATTGCGTATCCCGGATCAAAGTTCTCCCATTGTTGAGGACTGTTGAGGCTGGTTGAGGTTGAGTTAAGTCTAATGAGATGAGGCAATTGGTTGAGGTTTATAGCTAATTTTAGGTAATATGTGACGTTTTCAACCAAAAGGTACCACATTGTCGCTTGTTGATAATGTTGATTTCTAATTGAAGCTATATGGAAATAGCGCCTTATTGACAAGCGACAATAAGTAGTAAGTACCCTTTTGGTTGAAAATGGCACATATTATGTTGGTTGTAGGTTCGAGTCCCTGGTGATACCTTTCTCGGTACGTGCTAAAATACGTGCTCGGTACGTACGAAAATATAGGTACAGTCATGGGCATAAATTTAAAAACATTTCCAAAGTTTCAAAAATATGTGTACGCTCTTACACCTTAGACAATAAAGTCGTATTCACATATTTTTGAGCCATTTGTCTGGATCGATATTTTTGCCTTCGACTGTACGACGTACGAATACGTACGAATACCATTTGAAATTAATGGGGTGCTTTTCGGTGAAGGAAATCATCGCAAATTCCTAGGCTGGAAGATCAGGTAGAGGTATAAAAACATAGTATGTATTACATACAGTGTTATAAGTTATAACCTGCTGTTTTACTAAAGTACAAATTTAATGATTCTAACTGTACGTTTTACGCATAACATTCTTATACCATAATAAAATTAAGTGGCAATTGTCTTACTTTCTCATTTTAAAACGCTATTAATAATATTTTATTGATCAATATACTTGTATATCAATCGGCAAACATGACCTCACCGGAGAATTTTGTCATTCAAATTTGTTTCTTATCTAACGGTAATAAGATTCAATTTGGATTGTGTTTTAAGTGGAGTTAGATCGGTTTGGATTAGATACAGGGTGTTTGGTAATCGCAGATCGATAAATATCTGAAACATCTGTAATCATAACAATCAATTAGGATTGCGAGGTTTTGGCACATTGCTGTTTGGTCATAGAGTTAAACGTATTAGAGAAGTGTGTTGAAATAATTATGTATTTTATACAAAACATTTTTTAATGATTAATATTATACAGGTAATGCTCCAAGACCTGAGCAATGCAAGCCTTCAAGTTGGACTTCAAATGAATCGAACCAAAACTCAAGTGATGACCAACAGCAGGAAACGTACGGTTACGGCAGACTATACACTATGTTGACGAGTATATTTACTTGGGCCAGTTAGTCTCTTTCAGCAACAGGCAAGACAAAGAAATCGAGCGCCGTGTCGAAAACGCCTGGAAGAGCTACTGGTCCATGAAAGAGCTGATGAAGGGTAGCCTTCCACTGTCACTGAAGCGAAAACTCGTCGACATGTGTATCCTGCCCGTCCTAACCTACGGTGCTCAAAAATGGTCACTCACAGAGAGTCAGAAGTCCAAGTTGAAGGTTTGACAACGGGCTATTGAGCGCAGCATTTTAGGTGTGAAGAGGACCGATCGTATCCGGAACACCACGCTGCGCGCAAAAACCCGCATTGCTGACGTCGGTGAGAAGACTGCTAGGCTCAAATGGGACTGGGCCGGTCACGTCTGCCGCATGCATCCAGACAGATGGGCTAGCATAGCTACCAAATGGATGCCAGAATCGTTCGTATTTTCTAATAATAGTCCTAACGCCATCGTAACTTACCTATGTATATGTGGGTCGGGCGAACTCAAACAACTCAAAATAATTATAAAAACTTATATTTTTGGAAAAAACATGAAATTACAGTCTCACATCGTAACGTCCGAAATCAAGTCTCTCGAATCTAGTTACCATTTTTAAATCTGCCGATGGCGTTTTGCCATCTCTTTCGCACGCACTAACACTCAGCATCACACTCTCTCATTTACACATCGTTCATTCTGCAGTTCGTTCTCTCACTCACTCTTTCAGTCCTTACATTCCAATCCACGCATCCTACATATATGAGCCATTTTCAATCAAAGGGGTTCTTATTGTCGGTTGTCAATAAGGCGCTATTTCCATACAGCTTCAATTTAAAATCAACCTTATTGACAAGCGACAATGTGGTACCTTTTGGTTGAAAATGTCACATATTTTCCGAAGTTAAGCTGTAATTTGCCAAATAAAAAAAAATCAGACACGTTCAGTTCAGAGCATAGCATTGTTAGTAGGTAAGTTAAATAACCTTTATGAGCATTTTGGATTCCTTATCTTAGTTTGCAAATGCCGTCCGTCACAAAAACAATGGACGGCAATAACCTTTTTTTTTTCAACACCCAAATTTCACAATACAAAGTACAAATGGCGTACTTAATGTCAGAAGGCATTCTCTACCAGTCAACCATAGGGTAAACCGAAAGATTGGGTTAGTGCAGGGTTCAAAGAGTTAGATTAAAATTAAGATAATAAATAAATTAAATTAACATTATAATTAAGTTTCCGACGCTTCTAAACATTCCTAACGCTACATAGTCCAAGAGGTCCGAACAAGTCTAACAGCCTACATTTATTTAATTATCGTATTAGTTGCCACTCTCGATTGTGGCTTGCACAATGACGAGTCCACTTTCGACGGTGGGCGAGTCCATTCGTGTACAGTATGATTTAATTTGTCCAGCCAGCTGCAAAAGACTACATTTCTTCAAACATCTATTGATTGTGTAAGACAATTGCATACTTCAAATTTGACAGCTTTACGAGATGGCGCTGTACAGCTAAGTTAATAAATAACTTTGATTGTCAAAAGTTGGCCTTTGACAATACAGTGACCACAAAACAAAACATATGGTGGGGGTAACAAAAACTAGAGGGGGGAAGGGGCAAGTTTTTCTTACCTCGCTATGACAATCAATATTTTTTTAAATTAATTAGGAACTCA
The DNA here is from genome assembly GCF_947568885.1 of Cydia strobilella. NCBI lineage: Eukaryota > Metazoa > Arthropoda > Insecta > Lepidoptera > Tortricidae > Cydia > Cydia strobilella. Next base: position 14,797,653 of record NC_086054.1, read on the forward strand.
TTGCTGATATTGAAACTTAGCCTAGTATACCTACATAAAAAAAACAACATTTGGGTGAGCTGCACCATTTTACTAAAATTAAAAAGTTGTATTAAATTGGTTGTAATAACAAACTGATTAAAGATAAAATAAAACAATAAAATACAGCCTGTACATGAGTGCTAAAATTGAAGCCACCTTGCAAGAGAAGCTGCTCTACTTCGTTGCAAACATTATAATTTATTGTGAGAACCGAATACCGAATAGAGTAACTAAGTGGCGAGTGGCATTGGTCAATGCTATTTTATGCCTTTTAGAGTATTTAATTACTTATTTACGATCTAGAATGAAGTAATTATGCTTATTAGCATAGCGAATTATTGCGGTAATCAATTTGAGATAAATTAATCATTCGCAGTCTTTTACAAGAACATATATTTTAATGAATGGCAGTTTTTATGAATATAATTAATGTAGTATTTAATTTTTTAATAATTAAGCTGTTGCAGCGTCGTTGTGAAAGGAGTGACATTTGCCGCCGCATTACTGCCGCGCCGTCACTCCTTTTATCAAAGAGAATGCTCACTCCGTACACCGGTTTTGTTACCAAAAATACTATTATTTTCGTAGTCTCGTAGGCGTCAAGAAGCGGAACTCTCAGTACTGCTACACGACAATAGATGTCGCGGCAAACGGAAAGTCTAATGCTCAACGATTTTCAGCTAATATTATAAACAGAGTAACCGGAACTCTATTTTGAACTCCGTCTGCTTATAATATTAGTTATAAATTATTGAGCAATATACTTTTTGTCAGTCGCGACACATGTGACATCTAGTATCGATTGGCAGTACTGATAGAGGAAAAGTACTTAGGTACTTTCTCCACCTTACCAAATAGACATGAATGTGTGATTCGTTGTAGTCCAATCAAGTATTTAGTTTAACAATCCCTTTACACCGCCGCTCCATCCATCAGCCGGGCGCCATCTTTGATCGATGAGTTGTCACCCGGCTGTATTATTGGCTGCGCTTGCGCATACTATTGTCTGATCAACCAGTGTTTAAGTGACCTTGGGATTTTTGTGACCAATGGATAATACGCATACTATAACAATCCTCCTATAACATGAGATAAGGGAATTTATTTGTGTGTTTATCACAAATATTTCCATAGTTATGGATGTGTTCTATATTTATATATATTATATTTGGAATTTAAACTGTTGTGAGACATACTAACATTAAATAATATATAATATATTTATCGTTGTCTAGTATTCACAACACAAGTCTTATTGATCTTACTGTGGGACTAGGTCTATGTAAAATTTTCCAACAATATTTATTTTCTCATTTTTAAATACGCATAAAGTCAATGTGGTGAAGACAGTCAACCAGGTAAGACCGTCAAGGTCTTTCGTCGCTTCTAACTCTTGCGTTTGCACACATACTCCACTTACAGAAGTTGGTAGAGCCGAAGGAGAGATCTTCCTTTCTGACAGTACAGTCACCATCAGATTATATTGGAGCGGCCGAGGTGCTCAAAAAATCTGAACACGCACTTAACGCCTTGACACTAGAAGCGTGTTTAGATATTTTTGAGCACCTTGGTCGCTCCGATATATCTGATGGCGACTGTACAACGTAATTATACAAATATGTACGAGAGTTCTTGGCCTATTACGGTCTTCCCAGCAATAAATTGTATATACCGGTCTCCACATTGACCTCACCTATAGTGTGGTAGTTCCGAAGTCCTCGCCTCGCCTGTATTCGTAACGCTTAGAATTATACCGCTGCGCTTGATTCAATCATAACTATTACTAAAAGGTCTTAACTGCCACTACTCTTCTCGTCGAATCCGCCATTTTTGATTAAGATTATAATATAATTAATCGACGCTGTAACCAATTGTTGTTTATCCCTGTCCAACGAGTACGGCTTGTAATGTATAGGGTTGGTGATTGTTTAATTAATTCATTGTATTTCTCACTTAAAGGTTAACTAGTTGGAACTACTTAAAGGTGTCTGTGGAAAGATGCATTTTTACTTTGTATGTAATATTATATTACGAAAGGAAGTATAGTTGGCAAAATATAATTTGCACCGATCTCTAGAACAACTTGTGTGGCAAATCAGTAAAAATTATATTTCGTCAATCTAAACGTTTAGTTTATATTAAGTATAATTATGTGAACATATTATGTTGTGCTGTCGTAAACATGCTTTAAACTGTATTAAGACACATGTTTTACATTTTTTAAGTGACAGAAACATGTTTCTTTAGGATTTTTTTTTGCCATCAGCAAGGCACAGTAAAAATGATGGCCCAATCGGGACTTAAACCTTGGACCTTGGCTTCATCTAAGCCAACGCTTGTCCAATTGAGCTATCGTGCTATTGTCTAATCATCTGATGCAACTTCGCATTGTACTTTCTCAACTAACAGTGCAAACATCGCACGCAAACATTACCACGGTTCACACCGAGCTTACAAACATAACTTACAAACGGCAATATACGGCTAAGCTTTTAACAGATGCCATACGTAAATCAATTTTTCGCAACAATAGACCACTTTGAAACACTACACGACGCAACAACCATCTTCTCTTCAAACGAATCTGAACCTCAGCGTAAACATTTTAAGTCTGAATTGGGTTGTAGGTTGAATAGGATGTCTGCTGGATGGTATGATGCAGTAAGTAACAATGTACACTTGCGAGCACTTGCTTGAATGCTTGCGCCAGATACGTTCACAGGGAATCTATGTGTTGGTTCGTTTTATTTGATAGCGTATATTCTTAATGTTTAGGAATAAAGGAATTTCCTGTCAACAGGTGAGTTGTTAGATCAGTTGTTTGAATCTCGCCCGTTACTTTGAACTATTCCATTTTTCATTTATTTCTAACCTTTTTGGCATCGTTAGTAGACGCCATGCAGTGCTACATAATAACATAGTTATTTTGCTAGCAATCAATGTGTATTATATAATTATTATAATTATAATACACATTGATATATTATAATTATATTATAATACACATTGATTAGTGTTTAGAGCGAGTTCATACATTTGTCACTAAGAGCAAGTAGCAAATGTATGAATCCGCATTAAAAACTAATATATGTGTAGGCCCCGATGTGAAAGCCCCAGCCACACTTACCCCGCAGCTACGCTTACCCGTGTTGCTTAATTGATCTTTTTAATATCCTGGATGTGGTCAAAGTTTAATTCTGTTCCAGCTATATTATTGGTAGATAATAAATTAAAGACAAACTTTACCTCCGTAATCGTAATTGCTAGGATGTGGTTCGGTTTAAAATGTAATCAAGTACTTGATTACATTTAAATAAGAACCTAATATAATGTCGATATCGTCTGGTCAGGTTTCCGTTTCAGATAGTGTAATCAATTGATTTGCATCCCAAGTAGCGCAATTTCAAGCAATACGAAATTGTTATAAGAAGAATTTTATGCAACAGTTATATTAAAGAGGTCAAGAAAGACTAGTGCGCCGCTATGAGAATAATGTAATGCATTTTTGACTTACCTAGTTATATAATATTTAAAACTCGCGTTTTGAACACATATTAAATCACATTTACAATCGGGTCTATCGCGAATTTATTTTATTACCTTTATTTACCGACGTTTCGACACAGGTTTCACTGGTCGTGGTCGCGGCTAACCGACGTCCTAGCAAAATGTCAAAACAGAGATTTGTGTGACTACCCGACCTATCTAACCTATTAGCATAGCACCCCTGCATAGAAATACATTTTTTTAGTACACTTTTTCTTTAAACATGAATCTCAATTAAGCTTAAAGACCTCTTCTCGCTCGATGATTATTCATCGTAACTTGATGTGTATAAATGCGTAATAATTGTAAGTTCCAATCATTATAATTTAGCAGACCGATTCATAATACTACGGAATCATTAAGATAATCCTAATCCTACCAATGCAAAAACAAATTAATAAAGCTTATGTAAATAGTACTGATTGTAATTACCATCGGCTGTCTCCATTCATAGGGTCATTGCTCTTGTTTCCGTCCATGCTCTCTAATCCACTTGACGAATTAGCAATTTGCTTTTAAGCTATTTTCAATTTGCTACTTGCGAAATGTATTTTTTATGCAAGTAGATAGTCATATTGTTTAGACATTAAGAATTGCAATAAGACCAAATTTGTGCAGCAATATAGGTTTATATTCAAGGACGAAAACTAGCGCAATGACCCTACATATGTACGGCCTTGACACACAACCGTATGCAATATTATATATTCATTTATCATTTCTAGGGCTCGCGTTCACTTTCAATATGATTATTTGCATATTATGTAATCTCATTACATACTAAGTAGTGTCAAGGTATGAGGATTTATGTCTTGGTTCGTCAATATTCAATTCTATTCAATTTATTTGTATCAGACATAAGTAATTAGTCCATAGAAATGTTAGTAACAAATAAAACTTATTTTATACGTTAGCAACTTACAGACTACTTAAAATATGTTATATACAGTACCTCTTGACTCCATATGAATGGAATTCCAGTGCCGCCAGACTGCACTAGTCGGGCACTGTGACACCAGATTCAGGAGACTGTTGGTACTCTCCTGCACGCGGCGCATCAGGGAAGCGGTTCTCTTGCGTATTATTGATATAAAGCTGTCCACGCGCCACGCGTGCCTCGGCGAACATACCTGATGCGCTACAAAAGCGTGGTAGCCCCAACAGTAACCTGAATCCGTTGTTATACTGGACGCGCAGAGCATTAAATGTTTTCTTAGTATAGTCAGTCCACAGGCTGCACGTGTAAAAGGTTTGACAAAACGACTTAAATAATGTAGTTTTGACATCCCCATTAGCATTAAGTATGAACGGTTGACCAGTTTTATTAATTCGATGTGATTTTAGTTTGGCAATCTGTATAATAAATTATTATCTTTCTGAGTTATTTAAGGAATCTTCTATGTACAGTCAAACATACAAATAACTTATAAATAAAAATAAACTTACGAAAAAGTAAAACTAAATGACAACAAATACAATATTACCCCCCACTGATTATCCCCCGGACCAAATATGCCAAAAATACTGGCGGCATTACCTCGTTGAATGGCCAGGGATTTGGACAAGGAAAGAACCAGAGCGAGGGTCGCCGCCCCTTTCCCTTAAGCGTCGCCCTATATCCTTAATAAAGGCTTTGGCCTCGGCACACCAAGGCCCCGCCGTCTCAACGGCAACCGGGACAAAATCGTACACCTGTTCAAAGTTCGCGTACTTGCTGTACAGTGAGCATCAATAGTAGCATATGAAACAACGCGCCGAAATTATCTGCTACCCTCTCATACTTTTACATCTAAGTATACAAGATACATCTCGACAGTTTGCGTTTAAAAGTATTAGGTATATCAAAGCTAAAAAAAGCTAAAAAAAAGCAAAAAAAAAGCTAAAGCTGTAAAAAGTAAAATGTTATGAAATAAACTCATTTGTATTTGTATATAACAGCTATTAACTTGTCTATGTATGTATGATTGAAACAAGCGCTGTTGGTATATACATTGTAAGATTAGCCCTATGCCCTATCCTATTATTGATTGTTGTGTTTCAGCAAAAATCCAAATTTTCATACAGCCCGAGATGACAGGTAGCAAGCACATTAACCAAGACTTTCCTGCCTTTAGCTATCCGACTTATCCAGCTTGGAACACAAATGTAAGATTGGCACATGTTACTTACTTACTTACTTAAGTATAGCATAAGTGTGTAAATATAATTTGAAAAAAAAACCCTTGTTGTGGCAATAAATAATTTATCTATCTATCTATCTACTGCTGTGGCGCGACGACCCGAAGTGAATCTTGGCCTCCGACACCAAAGACCGCCATGCTACTCTGTCCAAAGCCGTTTCTGTCCAGTCGACGGCGCCGAGTTCGTTGAGGTCTTTCTGCACTTCATCTCTCCAGGGGACATGTTGCCTACTCATAATTGTAAGATTAGCCCTCTCTTTGCATTTCCGTGTGCGGCCGGTCTGATATAAAGGTTGACAAAGGATATTGTATGGAGAGAGGTCCTATTGTTGTTTGTTTTCCACAATGCGGTGACAAGCTGTTGACTTGCAAGGACTTGCAGGGTGGTATGCTCTACTTGGGTTTGCAAATTGAATTTTACACGAAGAAACCTACTTATTTTGACGACCGGTCTGGCCTAGTGGGTAGTGACCGTGCCTGTGAAGCGGATGGTCCTGGGTTCGAATCCCGGTAAGGGCATTTATTTGTGTGATGAGCACAGATATTTGTTCCTGAGTCATGGGTGTTTTCTATGTATTTAAGTAATTATATATTATATATATCGTTGTCTGAGTACCCATAACACAAGCCTCCTTGGGCTTACCGTGGGACTTCGTCAATCTGTGTAAGAATGTCCTATAATATTTATTTATTTTCATATTTATGTCACTGTTGCAATTTTGATGACTACCAAATATTTTACACATTGTCTTCCAAATAAGTAAATTATGTAGGAAATTAAATAAACATTTTTTCATAAAATGATGCTTTCTATAGCTACTAAATGATTTTTTTTTAAGTTTTTTCAATCAGTTAATTAATGAGTCAATGCGGGTAAATTATTTACAGAAGAAAATTTTCCGTACTAGAAGTAATATTTTATGGTCATTACATATTAATTAATAGCATTGTGCTTGATTTTTATGTCATGTCCTTTATATTGGTGAGCAATAAAGAATATTTGTATTGTATTGTATTGTATGTGTCTCTTGACACAAGTGTCATTGTACGCTTAAAAAGAGGCACCTGCCCAGTTATAATTACGTTTGTTTGTGCGATCTCAATAAACATTTTTATTTATTTATTTTTTATGTTGGCATTAGAAACACATATATTTATTTACTAACATCCTAAAAGTACTTAAGAAACTCGAACGATTAAGATACGTAGCCACCGAAAAATATAAGAAAATAATTATTTACACAGAAAATAAATACATTCATTTTCATTTACATTAATTCCCATTATATTGTATTATCCCTCTGCAAACTTCTTCAATGTCAAAAGTAACATTTAGTTGTTTGATTTTACCTAAGTAATCGGTGTAACGAAGTAGCAGTGGCGACATGTAGGCGACACTGTAGTATTTTACCTCCTCGCGAATACCATAGCAAAAGTAGAGCAACCACACTCGCGGACACTACGAGAACAATAGCGACTTTAGTGGGCAACAACTTCAGATTGCGCTTGAAATATTCACAAACTCATTCTGCGCCCGTCCGTCTGTCCATAACATAAACACCAACATTAACTACACTATAACACGGGAAAATATACCTTATGTTGCACATGTTAAAGTAGGTTACAGAGGCAAAGATAAATTGGTCTGCTCTCAAGAAAATTGTTTAGATGTTTGTATTAAAATGTATTTATGCATAACAATGTGACCCCAAAAGGCTCAACGACCTCGGGAAATTGATTTTTGTTAGTAATATCGATTTTTATACAATTTGTTTTATGTCCTATTGAAATAGTAAGGCTGTTTTTGGAATAATTTTGCTGTTGTCTTTGATTTATTTCACTTGATCGTTATCTGTGTCGATGATTTATGCAACAGTTTAAGAGTTTTACGGTAAACGTGTATGGAAGCTTGGGAATATTAGTCACGGCCTGTTTTGGTAGTCACTACTAATTTTGTGTCGTTAATTTAAGGTAAGACTCAATAGAAAAATATTTGATTGGTGAGTGTGGACCATGGCACCACTATTGGATTTGTGGTAAAGTCAGAATCAAAAGTAACGTATCAGACTATGTGTCAATAGTACATTATTGTCGAGGCTCGGAAGTAGCTACTTGCTGGCTGAGGATTCGTTTTAAACGGACGACCTTGGGAGTCCGTTTAATTGAATCCGAAGCCAGCAAGTAGCCTTCCAGCCGAGTCATATATAGTGCTTTTCTCAAAAATGGCGCAATAAATACAAGTATAATAGAAATATTTTACAGAAGCAACGTTTTTATGTATATATTTTCACAGAAAAAAGTAAAAGATTTGCTTTGCCGCCGTTTTTTTTTTTTTATTAAAAATAGAAGTGTATTTTTCTGCTGAAAATATGCCAACCTATTTGAGACACCTAAATAGTCGCGGTACCAACATTATAATAATAAGTACTGATCATCTGTTTGGCTGTTTAATGGACCTATGCCTTCATTTGATATGGCCACTTCAACTTTTAAAAAGTTAGGAACTCGACAAATAATGGAATTTGTATGCAACATTGCAGTCCCGAAATCGAGACTGCAATGTTTTTAACTTTTTAATTTTTTGCCTGACCATAAACAACGCACTTCGCGACCAACTTTTTAACCGGCAACGTCGACTTTGCCGTCCATTTTTGAGAAAAAGTATTTACCATTCTATGCTTCTATATGTAGAATAATTAAACTGTAATGTAATAAATAATATACATATATACTTTTAAACGCAAACTGTAGAGATTTATCTCTATTTGGTAAAGTATTCCAATGTGACAGATACTTTTGGCGCAATGTTTAATTTGCCACTGTTGGTGTTGACTGTACCCACAGACTTTTTTTAGAATAGAATAGAATATAATGTTTTTTATTCGTAAACACACAGACAATAGAGATACATAAAAAGAACACAGTGAGAATAAAGTGTCACGCAATGGCCCCATCCCAGCATGTTGCTGGCGACTTCCAGCGTTGATCTTTCGATGAGACCATCAAGTGAGAAATAATCACGGAAGGTAACAGACAAAAAGAAAGAAACATAAAATAGGCCGAAACATAAAGAGTAAAAAAAACCGGCCAAGTGCGAGTCGGACTCGCGCACCGAGTGTTCCGTACTTTTTAGTATTTGTTGTTATAGCGGCAACAGAAACATCATCTGTGAAAATTTCAACTGTCTAGCTATCACGGTTCATGAGATACAGCCTGGTGACAGACAGACAGACGGACAGATGGACAGCGGAGTCTTAGTAATAGGGTCCCGTTTTTACCCTTTGGGTACGGAACCCTAAAAAAGTGAGTTGAAATTGTGGCTCGTACCACAGATTTTTTCGGGACTTCGTATTAGTTGCCGTTAGTTTTTCGGCGAGAGAAAATATCGTCAGAAAACCAGTCAAATTCCAACTAGTATTTCATTTAGATGATATTGCAGTTACAGTGGTAAAAAATTGTGCCTACGCCAATTCTTGGGAGTTCATACTTCGGCGTTATTGGGCTCCTTTAGGATGCAGCCAGAAAAGAAGTCAATAAAAATTTAGAAGCAATGTTTATTTAACAGAAAATACGAATTTTTACCGTAAAATACGAGTGATGAAAACAAAAACAAAAACATGAAACTTGCCTTTTTAGGCAAACAGCGATGAAGATACGCCTATTCAATTAAGTTTTATATTATACCTATTTAGTTTTCGACCGAAATCAAAATGATTATCAATTCGTCTAACTTCTAATTTCACCTAAAACTATGTCACAAACATATTAAAGTTATTATTATAACACAAATCAAAAGAAAATAAATTCATACGCTCATTTAACAATCGGCCGTTATTTTAAATTCCAACAAAACACATTAATAATTAGTTAATTTCCATATCGAATTTCATACGCCGTCGGCCACCGTAGCAACCGTGATTAGACGGACAATCTGTATGGTAAACTCACTAACTTATGTATACGAAGAAAATCATTTAATTAAGAACCCCCTACTGTTTATATTGATTACTCTTCGAAGCTTAGGCTATGTAGAAAAAAACAACTGATTAGTCTACCAATCCAGCAAGACCCCTTTTTGCCTACACACAGTTTGCAGATTCATGTCTTTTTAATTTGGTTATAGGGTGACTATAATTTTCGAGCTATTACACTCGAAAAGAACATGTAATTTGTCGCCTTTCCCACATAACGTGTGGTGACGACGGGTGGTGCACGTTTAATACAAAAATGACGATTTCTCATACAATAATGGATTTGTTCGAACATATTGTTTATTTAACGGTTCCTTTTGTTTCAAGTTCATGCATTTAAATTGATATTTTGTTATTCAATGAAGGAATTAAATTTAAGTTTTTTTTTTGATAAGTTCAATTTGTCTAAGATTGTATTGAAATGCAACAAATTATATTCGAAGTTTGAATTTTTCACGTTAAATTATTTAATATCTACGTGTAAGTTAGGTGCGTAGATGTTTTACAAGGTTCTAAAAAGTTTGTTGGATAAACTGCAAAATACTTAAACGTGTAGAAAACTTACAGTAAACATAATATTACTCATTCTATAAATTGTATATACAGATGTCAATCACAATGAAAAAATCAACGATTTCAATGTGGAGTACGTCCCACAATAAAAAAGGAAAAATACATATAATATAATCACGCCTATTTCCCGGAGGGGTAGGCAGAGACCACGGATTTCCACTTGCTACGATCCTGACATACCTCTTTCGCTTCCTTCACTTTCATAACATTCCTCATACACGCTCGCCGGTTTAGGGTGCTCTTGACCTGGCCTTTCTTTAGGATTTCCCCGATCTGATCAGAGAAAGTCCGCCGACGTCTGCCCCTTCCAACTCCCGTTTCTACCTCTCCCATATACACTCTCTTTGTTAGCCTTCTTTCACTCATTCTTTCCACGTGTCCAAACCATCTCAACATACCTTTCTCAAGGGAAAGGAAAAATATATTAACAAAATTTTACTCATGTTAAAATTAACTGATTCTTAATTAAAAACATAGTTATATTGTTAACACATAAATATAATTATTTAGCTATTCATGTGTTAAAGCAGCAAGGTTACGGCAGAAAGATTCTTGAGTGGCGACCGCGAACCGGAAAACGCAGCAGGAAAAAACCCACAACAAGATGGTCCGACGATCTGGTTAAGGTTGAGGGGAGCCGATGGAGCAGCGCAAGACCGGTCATTGTGGAGATCCCTGGGGGAGGCCTATGTCCAGCAGTGGACGTCTTTCGGCTAATATGATGATGATGATGTGAATTGATAATGAAGACTATTAAGATGCATATACTTCTTTCTATCAGTTTAAAACCCTCGCACCCTTTATCAAGGAAAATAATGGCTTCCAAAATGACCGGAAGCTGCCACGATCGACCGGAAACGCGTCCAGACAGGAAATAGATTTTTGAAAGTTCCGAGTGAAAAGTGCGCTCGTTCGCGTTTTGTTTGGGACGATAACTGGTTTATGGGTGGAAATGACACTTAGTGCCCGAAGGTTGGCTGGAAGATATTATTGCAGTTAATAAACAGTCACTTTCTCGAATTACCTACTACCAATAGTTTTCAATAACAGTCCATTATTATTTAAATTTCTATTTTTTTAATTTTTTTTCTATGTGACAGTCAGCAAACGAGTACACGAGCCGCGTGACGGGAAGCGGTCATCGTCGCTTATGGACATAAGCAATATAACAGGAGCCACGCTTCGTGCCGTGAAGAGAGCGTGCTTGGGACAACCAAGACGCCCGATGGACGCACGAAAGACGTACATTACGTACATAATATAGTGAAAATGAAAAATGAAAAAATGATAAATAGTTTATCGGTCACAATCCTTGTGTTACATAATAGCTCAAGACCTGCTCAACCTCAGCCATGGCGACTGGTGAGGGTTATCGCAAGAGAGGCATGGCGTGATCTGCGTCCGTAGCACGGTCGCATATTTATCCCTTGTCACCATGCCTGTCACGTTCGAACAAGTAAGTAAGTGCGAAAGTGACGGCATAGTGACAGATGATAAAAATGAAACCATGCTGCGCCCGCTGGTGTCGGAGGCCAGGACTCAGGAGTCGTTGCGTCACCGTAGTAAAGTAAGTTTGAAATACGGAACACTTTCCCACAATACTTACTGATGCTTACGAATGTCTTCATTTGTAGGGTTTTACGTTCGAATTAAGAACGAAAGTGGGTTACTCTGCGCGTAAAATTTTATGGAGTGCATTAGTGCAAGTTAAGGGTCCCCGGCAAGCTCGGTTCTCCATACAAACGTAGTTACGCTCTCATTTTAAAACTACTAGCTAGATTGCTCTGAAACTTTGTAATTACAATATGATAAGGTATATCTTGACCCGTAATTAGTTTATATAGCCTCAGATATAATAGTAAAAAAACACAGCGAATTTGTTTTTTATACTAAACTTGTTTTTGCTCTATTTCATTTGTTTTACATACTAGAGCTTTATAAACTAATTACAGACCTAGATATGCCTCATGTCATTGTATGTGCAAAGTTTCATTACATTCCAACTCATAGTTTCTTCTTCTCTTCTTTTCTTGCTGTTGTTGTCTGTACATGTTCGTACTTGTGTTGTGATCGTCACGAATAAATATCTTTTATCTTATCTTATCTTAGTTTTAAAATGAGAACAAAACTCCGTTTGTATGGAAAGGTGAAATTCGGTCGAGCTTGCCGGGGAGTCCGGGGACTCTTAAGAGTGAGCAAGTAACAGAATGCCATTAAAGTGTTTTTATACATTATTTGTAAAGTTGTTCGCGCCATGAAACTTGAGAAAAGTGTTATTTACGATCTGTCCAAAAAAGTACAGCCACCTGAAATGTTATTAACGACTGTACTGTACGCATCGCCATGCGAGTACAGTCAGTAACAATAGTAGCGGATAAAACAACGCGCCAAAAGTATCTGGACCCAGGACCACTAAGAAGAAGAAGAAGAAAGACATTTATTCCATAAAGCACACATACACAGGACAATACAATGAAAGAAAAAAGATGTTTAAAAAAGGGAATATAAAAATAATAGCAAAAACAAAAACAGAAAAAAACAAAACAAAAAATTAAATTATTTACACATTAAAAACATAAAAAACATAAAAATTACACACGGGTCCAGCAATGTGTGCAGTAGGGAAGAGGCCCTGTCTCAGCATATTGTTGCAATTTGCAAGCGAGGCAAATTCCAACGCTGTTATTCTGCCAAGGCCTTAGGGAGTGACATATAAATATTAATAAGATGTTTATAAATATATATAAAAAACCATAATAAATGAATAGTCATTGAATGCATTGTAATATTTGTATTTTTTATAATTTAATGCACTATTCCTAATATAATAAATAAATAAATATTATAGGACATTCTTACACAGATTGACTAAGTCCCACAGTAAGCTCAAGAAGGATGTGTTGCGGGTACTCAGACAACGATATATATAATATACAAATACATAAATACATAGAAAACACCCAAGACTCAGGAACAAATATCTGTGCTCATCACACAAATACATGCCCTTACCGGGATTCGAACCCAGGACCATCGGCTTCACAGGCAGGGTCACTAGGACAAACCAGTCGTCAAAGTAGATATAAATCTGTACAGTTTGCGTTCAAAAGTTATCTGCTAAAGTCTAATGATTTTTGCTGACTGTACCATAGTAGCCGTTTCTCAACATATGAGGTCACGTTTCCAAGGAAAATGTACATAGTCGGTTTTCGATAAGATCGATTTGAAATATTTTTTCAATGACAATGGTGGCTTGTCTTATTATTCATTTAACCCCAACGGTCTAAGAGACAACACTATTGTATTTTTGCCTTGTTCAGATTTTTTTTTGTACAGATTGGCGATTAGGGGTAGGCTTATTAAAATGCTAATTATGATAGTTTACGTGTTCGTATTAGGACTATTAGGCACAAATAAATGCCCATTGTTATCTAAAACAATAGTGGCGACATACTAAAATTGTAAAGGGGCACACACGGGCCAATTGCGGTTTAATGACTGGCTATAAGCGTTAATCGTTGGAGCTGCGTGTGGCGCGGATTTTAGGTGTCAGCGTTAGCGGATGGGGTAGCGGTAGCGGTTTAATGCTTGTAATACCTTCTTCAAGTTTTGTTCTATTATTTTACTACAGCGATTAGAACTAAAGCCACACGTTACGTTTTTACATCTCAATAATATAATTTTGTTATCGCCCGTGCGTCTGGCTCACGCTAATACATGTACGAACAAGTACAAGAGAAAGCACGCGCGAATGATGCGAGAGGAAATTAACTAAATGACATAATTTAGATATAATAACTTACGCTCAAATTGGCCTCCTAGTTTCTTTTGATGGAAAGTGACGACACGTTTCAGCACGTTTACGTAAACGGGGAAATAAAATACAAGCGTATCTAGATGTAATACTTACAAGTAGGTCTAAACCAATTTGTTTGGAGGCGTGCAGATTTGGGTAGGTATGTTGCGAGAGAATACGCTGAACAATGGAATTTCCAATAACTGTTACAGCTGCTATACGCTATACTGTAAGTTGAACAAGCACATGTTTCAAATTGGAAAGAAACAAGATGCGACATGCAGGTTCTGCTAGGAGTCAGAGGAGACTGCAACGCACATTTTCTGTTCCTGTGTACCACTAATGTCAAAAAGAAGTGCCGACTTAGGGCGACACCTGCAGCCCTATGAGGTACAGAACATTACTACGGCCCATTGAATCTGAAATTTTCTGGATTCAACGGGCACGTCACAAAATAGATCACTGCTTCGTCGAGGTGGCGCTCAAAGGCCCACAACACCCCCAATAATAATAATACAGTACATAATATTTTTTCTCCGCTCACCGCTCATTCTTCACACCACCCACTTAATCGTTAAAATAAATCTTGGTACGATAATGCCAAGCTAACGAGTGACGATACAATGCCGCGACAATCGGCGGCGGCGCCTTTCATCTTGACACTTTGTCTTCTACAGTGCGCTTGAGTGGATTGGCTGATGTACCGGCTTTCACTTGTTTTCGACGGTTTTTTAGATAGCGGAAATGGGGCCTTTGAAGAGTTTGATGTAGCACCTACTTGAAGAGATAAAGACGTGTATTTTCATCAGGTTACTGTTTCATTTCACTTATTTTAGTGTGATAAGCTGTAAAAGATCATTAGTTCACTGGTTTTTGGACAAACGACTACAACTTTAACAAGACTATAAATATTATTTTGTCAATGGCTTTACTTAACATGAATTCGGCTCGAACAGCGATATTAGTTTTAAAGAATGCAAATTATGATTTATTTATAAAAGAAGTGTACACTGTACAGGTTTTAAAGGTTCGGTGTTATCCTTCCTGTAGCTATTACCATCCATATAGCTCTGGCAGCCGCTTGCCATCCAGCGCGCTGCATCTACTGACGATGGTAGTATAAAGTCCTACAGCAAAGAATGCGCAAAGGCCAATCCTCGCCGACCTTACTACATGCTTATTGGTTTATCGGATGCCTGGGTAATCTGTGAATTTTACAGAGGCGGTTTCTTTGTTCTTTTTCAAATATATTTTAAAATTATCCACTCTCGGGAATCGATTGAACGGATGCTCGGTAAGGCTCAAAGAGTTTTTTCGATTGCAGATTGCGGGAGATAGTCGTTCGATTGTAGGCTTGAAATGGTTCAAATTGCTACCTATTATGCTTTGTTTTTCTTATTTGGTACATACCTTAAGAGCCCTACAGTAATTAGTTTATTTTGCATTCTAATTATTTTATAAGGTCAATGTGGAGAAGACCAGCATATAACATTTTTGATTGGGAAGACAGTCACAGGGCAAGAACTTTCGTATTTGAATACGTTATTGTTCAGACACAATCAGAGAGTAAGAGCTTTGTTCCTTCTAGCCTACCGACCTTCTGTAAGTGGAGAATATGTGGTATTTTCTATAAAAAGGGACCGTATTGTCGATGGCGCTTACGCCATTATAAACGATGCTCCGATATAAATACAATGCCGCGCGACGCTGTGCGGCGTAAGCGCCATCGATAATAAGGTCCCTTTTCATAGAAAATGCCCCATATGTGTACAAATGCGTAAAACAAAAAAAATAATATGATTTCCTTGTTGCAGGTTTTTGACAACGAGTCATCTTTAATAACGAGAGAAGAATCCAAGCATTCTACTTTTTCGGGATGAGTTAATAAAAGGTAAATAACTGTATTATTTATGTAACCATTTAGATACTTAGTGAAATCATTACATACCTAAACACATTAATGTGATGATCGGTTCATCAAAACATAATATAACGCACATGACAAAATGTAAAGAAAAAAGATAGATATATCTTCAATAGAATTTGCAAATAATGTAAACAAATATAACAAATTTTATTAGCTTAGAATAAATTTAAAAGTGGAAAAATTACTGCCTTTACCTGGGTGAGACTTGAACTCACGGCCTCTGGAGGGTTGGAGTGGAAGTCTAGCCCCAGGCAGTAATTTTTCCACTTTTAAATTTATTCTAAGATTAATAGCATCGATCGCAGACGTTTCTGCTTGTTAAAAATTAAATTTTATTAGCGTTTGACACATAACCTAACATTTTTACGAAGATTTGTTTCCCTGAAATAATATAATTAATTTAATGCATTTAATTTAACTAAAAATTTATATAAATATCGTTTATTGTTTTTTTTAATGGTATTATAAATATAAAAATAAAAATATTTTTTGATTTAAACTAACATGATTTTCACTCATAATTTTAAAACTCAGGTCAGGCCTTAAATAAACGTTAAGTTTGTACGCGATTAAGACCCGTGTTCCGTGTTAGTTTTAAAATTAAAAATATTTTTATTGACAAAAGCTTAGTTAGTTGTTATTGACACTTACTTTTTAATCTTAATTGTTACTAACCATTATGGGCCAGTGTTGTCTTAAATAAATAAATCGAATTGAATTGAAAATCAAGTACAAAATAGGTTGTGAAATCCCTGACTTCTGAGCTAGGTTAAAACCTGTTACAGAAGTCAGAATAAAATATTTAAGTATATAGACTGTTGATAAGGTCATGGTTGTCCTTTAAAAGCGCGTGATTACGAAGTAATGAAGGTAAAATGGTTTGCTTACATTATTTGCAAGTTCTATTGACGACGACTTTAGGCACATTTTAATCAAAGACGCAAGCAAATTTGTATTCGTTCATTCGCAACTTTTTACAATAATTAGTACTCTGTGTGTCATCATTCACCTCTAGCCTTACAACGAGTTTGACACTGACATATTCGCTAACGTCTGAGTAACTAGCGCTAGCGAACATGTTAGTGTCAAACTCGTGCTAAGGCTACTGAACTCTCCCGTCGATAGGTATATATTCCTCGTCGTCAACGCCCTGGTATTCAGTATTCAAACCATTCTAAACTCCTAACTGTATCTCCAACAATTACCTACAGTTATGTAACAAACTTTGATTGCCTTTCCTACTAATTGCTTGTTACATGATTTTATTACTGGCTTTTATCCTCCTAAGGCCCAAGGCCCTACCTATAGGACTTCTTTAGTACGATGAAATTTAAATCATATTCAATCGGAACACGGTTGCATTTACTTTGTTTCGTTCAATTCCCAAACAAATCAAAATCAGCTCTAATCTCTGCAGTATAGGTTCAAATTTCGGTGGCAATTTTTTGAGTTTCATTTGTATGGCTGGGCCTCATATCAAAACCAATTCGACTAGACCTAGCATTACGTACCAAATATATGTAATTAAGGGTTAGATTACACTGGTAGAGTGCATTGTAGAGGAAATCTTGTATTATTTATATCTTAATAAGCTATGATTGTAAAGTCTATAGCAGAAGTTGATAATTGTTTCGATGTGTTGTTAGATTTTTTATTGTTTTACTGTCTTTGGGGTTCCACAGACACTTTACACAGTAAGGGCCAATGTTCTAACGATACAGTGTAGTTATAACTGCACAGAAGGTTACATTAAAAAAAAACCGGCCAAGTGTGAGTCGGACTCGCGCACGAAGGGTACCATTATCTATAAAAACGGCAAAACATCACATTTATTGCATGGGAGCCCCCTTAAATATCTAATTTATTCCGTTTTTTAGTATTTGTTGTTATAGCGATAGCGGCATCAGAAATACATCATCTGTGAAAATTTCAACTGTCTAACAATCACGGATCATGAGATACAGCCTGGTGACAGACAGACGGACAGCGGCGTCTTAGTAATAGGGTCCCGTTTTTACCCTTTGGGTACGGAACCCTAAAAAACAGACCTTAACATGCGTGCCTGCCTGCCTACTTGAGAATTTAAAATAAATTTAATATAAATATGTATGGGGCTAAAACGCCTTGTCATACATAATAATATGGTGTTTAATACGGTGAGATGAAAAGCTGTGATGTGAAATTAAATATTAACCAAGCACGAGAAAACATTAAAACAATCCAACCAAATTTAATAAATATTGGAACTAGATAAGTGTAATCACGACAAAAGTCAAAGGGTTGTGACAAAAGGTAATCACGGTCTATATCCCGGTCAATATAAATCTAGTAGATAAGTGTAATAATAATAAAAAGCCACGGAATTGATAAAGACCGCCCAATTCACCCTTGACCAATAATTCAAATAAAACAGTATGGCGCTGTGTTAGCTTTGGTTTAATTTACTGTTTACAAGTTTATTACATCGAAAAGGCAACAATAATTGTGTGTCTATAGTGGCTATCAAATGTTATTTAATATGTATACATTATACAATTGTAAACTAGTCGAAAAGCTAATTTAACATTAATAAAGCTGACACAGTATAAGTTGTGTTAGCGCTGTGGCAACACCGCTAGCTTCGTCACAACCAATGATATGTGGAAACGCAGCCCTTCAACTCCAAGATGCCAACATAGACGGCGGGATCGGCGTCCAACCAGACAGCGCGATGCTAGCGCCAGAGTTTCGCACATACGACACATCTTCGTGCAGCGCTGCGAGATCATCAATCTCTTGCAATCTAATCCTCATACACATCGCGCGTGTCCTAGACAAACTAAAGAACCTATACATATATAAGTTGTAAATCCACCATTAAAAGAATGGTATATTTTAATATTTGTTTTATTTAAACAGCGCCATAAGCGCTAACAAGTTGGATTACACATATGGGAGTTCATTAACCTAGCAAACCCAAGCAGTTATAAAGAATTTCATGATGCAGTCCTTATTTTGTTCCGATTTCTGAATTCCTGATCAGGGACCGCTTAAAGTGTCCTTTATTAAGAACACTGGGCAGCACTTTTAAGCCTGTGTCTACAGTCGGACCATGATAACTCTGCACGCATTTGCGATGATAAAGTGAAAATATGACGTTTAAAATGATACTCCCTCACTTGCTCTATCCGAATCAGTGCATAGTTAGCTTAAACTATTACTTACATATAACTTCGTAAAGACGGGCCCTACGGGCACTAAGAATGGTGCCAGTTCAGCGGTGTCATTTTGGAAGTCACGCATGAAGTCGAGCCAATCGTGCAGTCCAACGCAACTACGACCAATTGCGCTCGTGATGCGAACTCATCAACCAATCGCATTATAACATTGCACCCAGGCACACCAAACGAGAATTTTCGGTCAGAATTATATGAACGAGTCCCTATCTTTACTTTTGAATTCATTGGCTTAAACGGAGTCTAACTCTGAGGCCAATTTATTTTCACTTTCAGTTTTATGCACTTTGTAACATTTTGTCTATGAAGTGTATTATTTTTAAATATTGGTTAAAGCGAGATAATCTAATCCGTAAATAAATAACAAATCAACATCGGATTTATTAAGTTCGAATGCCCCTCTCGATTGGAACCAGATTATGCTAATTTTACAAAAAACATATTTTGTATAATTATTTTTTGGATGAATTTCAGCATATTTCAAAAAAAAATTGACCCAACGCCTTTCACTATAACTAGCCCAATAGTGCTTTTACTCCAGTCAACGCTAACGGATCTTGCCATTTGCTAATTACCCTCAAAGGTGCGGTCTTTGTGGCTAGTCTGAAAAAGCGGAATATAGACTTCGATTTTTAGCCACGAAATACAGATGAAGCTTTCAGTAGGTAGGACATTTTGTTAGTGTAACTCTCTTTCACGCTGTTTTTCTGTACGATATATGGTTTTACGATATATAGGAACCTTTTCCGGTATTAAATAACACAAAATAAACATTTCCTTTTGGGTGAAGGAAAACATTGTGAAGAAATTCAAAGGTGTATATATATGTAGTCCCCAAACCGCATTGGGCCAGCGTGGGGACTATAGCCCAAGCCCCGCGCATCAGAGGAGCCAGTTTGCATCAGTGGGACGTACATAGGCTGAATTAAGCCATTATATATTTTATAAAGGAAAAGTGTGGACTGAACGAAGATGTAGTGACAAAAATTGAGAAAGGTACAAAAAAAATACATACATATATTGAGATGGTAGGGACACGGAAAAAAGGCTAACAAAGAGAGTGTATGAGGGAGAAGAAGAAGCGGGAGTTGGTTGGTTGGGACTTTCTCTGATCAGATCGGGGAAATCCTGAAGAAAAGCCAGGTCAAGAGCACCCTAAACCGGCGAGCGTGTATTTATGAGGAATGTTATGAAAGTGAAGGAAGCGAAAGAGGTATGTCAGGAGCGTAGCAAGTGGAAATCCGTGGTATCTGCCTACCCCTTCGGGAAATAGGCGTGATTATATGTATATGTGTGATGTGTGTATGTATATATGTACATAATTAATACACGAATAAAATTGTATACGAATTGTGAAGTTTTTAATAAGAAAATATTTTTTCATAAATTTTTACCGCCTCCGTTTACCCGAAATGTTTACTACACACAACCACAATTTCGCAACGTCAAAATTAGGTCATAGTATATATTCCTCAAGTTACACTAGTAGTAAGGACACTTTATAACATAAACAGCAGGGGGACACATAATAAAATTTATTATTATGATATACAACATAGCTAGAAAAATTTGGAGGCAGTTCTCACATTAATTCGGTAGATTTGTGGACTACCGATCAGATTTCGAACAAGTTTGGGACTTTGATGGTCGTTTTAATTGTCAAACAGGTAGCCATTTTGACAGACATGGACCACATGGTGTTTCTTAGAGTATTTTCCTTCACGGTTTTACTTTTAAAGTAGTCGCAGAAAAATTATCAGCCTAAAACGCATGTGTATGTGTTGTATCTGTACAATAATATATATTTTAAGATTTAAATGTTACTAACACATATGGAATACCTGTGGAATAAAGTTTATATTATAATATAAAGCAATAAGGAAAAGCTCGGAAATATTTGGTTAGTATTAGTCGATTTTATAGGAGGTTACTTTGGGAATTAATTGTATCGAGCGAAGTGTCATAATTCGTGTATCGGAAGCTTATAAATTAACGATAATATAATCAAGAACTTTTTTTTTTTTAATAACCTGTAGTATCCCACTGCTGGGCAAAGGCCTCTCCCTTAGATTTCCATGACTCCCGTTGTTGAGCTGTTTCCGGCCAGTTATTAGTGAAGGTGTCTAAGTCGTCCCGCCATCTCCGCCTGGGCCTGCCACGTCCGCGCTTCTTTTGCGGCATCCACTTGGTGGCTATACTAGCCCACCTATTTGGATGCATGCGGCAGACGTGACCTGCCCAGTCCCACTTCAGCCTAGCGGTCTTCTCCCCTACGTCAGCTATGCCTGTTCTGGAGCGCAGTGTAGTGTTTCGGATGCGATCCATCCTTGTGACACCTAGAATGCTGCGCTCCATTGCTCTCTGGCAAACCTTTAATTTGGACTTCTGACTCTCGGTGAGCGAGAACTAGATATATTTTTTCCACATCTACGAATAATAACGTCTCTTAGAAAAATAAGATAATATAAGGAGATTTTTCGCCTTCTGGCTCAGGGAACCACCTTAAGTGTTTCTCTACAAGTTAGTAGGTATACACATACCACGCGACATAGCGGATTTTTTCTCGATTTCACCAGCGGGTCAATAACTCGACAGACCCAATGTCGCCGGGCGGCCTCCACGCTTACCTATAGTCAATATCGTCATTATATTTGCATAATCGTGTTTCAACTCGATAATTTACGAAAACCGGCATTTTGTTGCAGATAGAGAGTCAGGGCTTTCGTTGTTATAAATATTAGTATTAGTGGGAATACTTTCTAAATTGATGATATTAAATGTGTATATTTATAGTTGATTATAGTAATCATTTTGGCATACACATAAGAATGTTGTGTCTATGTCATATAGCCACTGGACGCCCTAGGTACCGCTGGAGAGACAGAAACCGCTGGAGAGACCGCTGGAAGTGTAGAAAGAACTCAGCGAACTCGGCGCCGTCGACTGGACAGAAACGGCTTTGGACAGAGTAGCATGACGGTCTCTGGTATCGGAGGCCAAGATCCACTTCGGGTCGTTGCGCCACAGCAGTAAGTAAGTAAGTTATAAAGCCCCTTATATTTCTGCAGTTTGGAGGTTATTAATGAGGTTTCTTGCTTAGAACCTATCATTTAATATTTAAATTTGTTCCAACGGCTGTCAGATAGGGTTGGCAGTTAAGCTACTGGAGCATAATTAAGGGCCGATACAGACGAACTGCAATTCGACTGCAATTTGTATGGGAACTGCAAGCCAACTGCAACGTCGGCGCGTCGTCTGTACCGTCCCTAAACAGTTGCGGGTTCATTTTCGCAACAATATTATGTATGTACATACATATATATGTAGGTATGTTACTTACTGAGGAAAATATCAGTCCGGTCTTCACAGAGTTTTGTGTGTTTTGGTTGTGTGGACACCCAGACCAGACCATCGAACACATAGTGCTGGAATGTCCCCTCACAAAATACACGGGCCATGTGAATGACTTCAATATCCTGGCTCAAGAAGCGGTTGCTTACCTGTGTAGGGCGAAATTTTAATTTTAAGTTGTTAGTATAATATAAGTATTCTCTAAAGTTTTGTATCCAGTGACATGTAACGAAGCCATACGATAAATAAATAAATACAGTTTTGTAGATTTCTCGAGTTGAATCCTAGCAATTTAATCTTGTTATTTCACCATGTTTTACAAGAATAGTAACAAGATTCCACCGCTGCCCTCAGTTAACTGAATAACGAGCAAAATGGACTGTAAATTGTTTTTATCTATCTTAATATAATATTAATTTTTTTATAATATTTTTATAGTAAATATTTTAGTTAATGTAATGTACTAATTCCATATAGCCATAAGTTTACTGCATGTTCACTATTGTTCACAGGTACAAGACACTTATATAAGTTGTGGTTACCTATAATTAGATAAGCATCAGTAATGATTGTTATATAGATTTAAGAGCATGTAAGATGTATTATCTGTTGGTAATCCTAAATAAAGAAAATAAAAAATATGTATTAGATCTAAAACCGGCCAAGTGCGAGTCGGACTCGCGCACGAAGGGTTCCGTACTATTATGCGAAAAACGGCAAAAAAATCACGTTTGTTGTATAGGAGCCCCACTTAAATATTTATTTATTTCTGTTTTTAGTATTTGTTGTTATAGCGTCAACTGAAATACATCATCTGTGAAAATTTCAACTGTCTTGCTGTCACGGTTCATGAAATACAGCCTGGTGACAGACAGACAGACGGACAGTGAAGTCTTAGTACTTAATAGGGTCCCATTTTTACCCTTTGTGTACGGAACCCTAAAAAGTAACTCAAAATCGATCGGCAATTTATAACCATGGTCGTAAATCTGTCTTTAAGATATACAAAAATGTTGGAATATAGTGTTTCATGGGTTTTCTTGTTTATAGAAAAGTAATCAATTATTATTAATGATCATTCAATATATTAGTGATGATGCCATAAATACTTAGATCCGTATGACATCATGATGAGATTAATGTCATATTAACCTCCGCGTCATACCTACTGTATAATTTAACGTTTTTAAAGTTACTTCGAAAACTAACCTAAAAATTTTTTTACTGATTATTTATTTTGTTAATGAATGTCATGTTAAATTTATTTTTTCAATTTGTTGGCAATTTGTAGAATTATTTTGGGCAGAGAATGTTCTGTACAACATTTATCACTAATATCGTTCTGTAGGAAGCTATTGAAAATTGATTAGTTTAAAATTGTATTTATTTATTGGTTCCAAAAATTACACAGCCTTACAGGTAGTACTAATTCACTGGGAAATTCAATAAATATATTTTATTTAAATATTCGTGTTTTCGTGTTAAAAAAGTATCTATGTACCTAAAATAGGGATTAAATTTAAAGTGCTCTTTTTCTTACCCAAGTCAATAGTGAATCATGTTATTGATTCAGATGAATTGAGATTAGTATCAAATCAAGATCATATTCTCAAAATCTGAATTCGTCCACGTAACAAACTTCAACTAATTTTAATTCTCACTTTACGAAATGAAAGGTTTATTTTTCCATCAATTAAAATAGCGTCATATTAAACTCATTTCCTAAAATTTCCTAGATTGGCAATGAAACATGGAAATATAAGAAACGTAAATTTTTCACTGTTTATTCAAACTACAACTACCAAAATACGTAAGCTACAACGTTCTTCAAATACCAACTGAGCTTTTTAATCCCCCAATCATTTACTCAGCACTCGGAGGATTGGCACAAGACAGCCAAAAGGCCTCTTATTTTTTACTCTTTACAGGTACAGTCGGAGCCATTAGGGTATTGACACGAACGGGTCGGAAACCGCAATAATTCACAAAGAAAGCGGCGCAAATAGAAGTAGTTTTCACAGAGTTTGGTATTTGGGAGGGCGTCAGAGGTTGGTGGAAATATTAAAAAGAATATAGAACTCGAATGTAGAAATAGTTTGAATTTTAGCTTTAGTAATAGTAATAGCTATCAATGCTATCATTAGGTGTAAAACATAAATAGATAAATAAATAAATATTATAGAACATTTAAAAAACTAAGCCACAGTATGTAAGCTTAATAACAATGAATTGCGTTGTAGCAACATATAGACAACGATAAATATAATATGTAAATATTAATACATAAATATTTAAATACGTAGAAATCACCAAGCTCAGGAAATATCCGTGCTCATCTCACAAATAAATGCCCGTACCGGGATTTGAATAAACAGGATGATCCTCCTGTTCCTTTTCCACGATCGGTTAACAGTAAGTTCTGTATCCGCGTTACTCTGGCCCCAAACCTCGTATATCAGCGTATACAATATACGTAGTGTTCGCTCCATTCGCCCCGGGACCGACTTGAATATCGATAGTTTTGCCTCCATTCTGATGCCACAAAAATGTAAAAGAATTGGTAACTGGCGTCCTCCTTGCGTCTTATTTTTGGGAAGTTGTGTTTTTGTATCGTTTCAACTGCTCCAATTTCGTGGTCATATTTTCTGCGAATTGACCGTGGATTGGATTAGAAAATATTTTTGTGGATTGGAATTGGAAATCCAATTGATCCTGTACTCCGAACAGATATCGGGAAACGCTATTAAAAGCGCAAAAATTGTCTTACTACAAAAATACAGGTGATTTCGGGGTCGTGTAGCAACAGAACAAGACATCATATAGAATTCAATGAGTTTAATTATGTTGTTAATTATTGTTTATCACCAATAATGATGATTATTTTTCAAATAAAAATAAAAAAATGTTTATTTCATACATTGTGTCCATAAAAAATGTTAGTTGTAGTACAAACTTAAAGGGCTATGTTAGTGTTACATGTTAATTATAAATAAAGATAAAAGCAAAATAAATAAAAAAACTAATAATTTTAAAAATTTAAAAAATAAAATGACATGATGAACACATGATTTAAAAAATGACAAGTAGAAAAAACATTTTTGCATACAATTTGGTCACCCTACTCAATGTGGCGTCTTGTCGCTTTTCATACAGCGTATGTCAAATAGGGTGACTATGATTATTTAGTTTAAAATTAATTTTAAACTTGAAAAATAAGAAAAAATAAACTAATTATCTTTCAATCAAATACCATATGATAATGTGGATCATATACAGTCAGAAAAAAACCGGCCAAGTGCGAATCGGACTCGCGCACCGAAGGTTTCCTACTTTTTAGTATTTGTTGTTATAGCATAGCGGCAACAGAAATACATCATCTGTGAAAATTTCAACTGTCTTGCTATCACGGTTCATGAGATACAGCCTGGTGACAGACAGACAGACGGACAGCGGAATCTTAGTAATAGGGTCCCGTTTTTACGCTTTGGGTACGGAACCCTAAAAAGTGGTTTTGGATTACGGCCCAGAAATCACCTGTATATTCAAGAAATTGATCCGGAATAAACCTCAAATATGACCTTTACTTTACTTACGAGGGAGCAGAAGACGGAGAGTCACAATAAATTATTCTATGATTGATATTTTTACTGGAAGACGAACTGCCGGTAGGCCTCGAACAAGATGGAGCGACGACCTGGTGAAGGTCGCGGGAATTCGGTGGATGCGAGCGGCACAGGATCGGTCGGAGTGGCGAGCCTTGGGGCTATGTCCAGCAGTGGACGTCTATCGCCTGACATGATGATGATGATGATGATATTTTTAACCATTTAATCACATCTTGACGGTTATTTTATTTAAACAAAAAAAATGACGAGGCCTGTTGCGGATATCATCATTGGTATTTTTGGGACGAAGCATGTTGCTGATTTGCATTTGTAGCCACCTGACGAAGCCTGCGTTGCGGATTTTTTACATGTAACTATATTCTTTTTTTTATTTTTTTTCAAATTCTGTATTTTATCTTTAATGTAGTGTGATTTAACTTAAAATTTATATAAATAAAATATTTAAGTTTATCAATTTAATCACAACAAAAATATCATTGTGCTATTTATTATTATGTTCAGCTACGTATTATACCTACCAAGCGTTGCGCAATTTCAAAAAGATACTAGCTACAAGTACTTAAAGAATTATCAATTATTAAGGAATGGTCAATAAATGACTAAGATCATAAGGAACGTCCTCAACTTATATGATTTGACATTGAAGAATAAAATTGTTCCCCGCAGACAAATAAATCCTTTATTCCCCATTACTCAAACCACCCAACTAGCCATAAACAAAAAAATCGGCGATAAGCATCGATCTTTAATCGATTAAAAATTCACCGTCCGACCACCGATATCAATTTGCTGAATACACTGGAAAGGGATCTTTACAACTTCTTCAAATTTTCATTTCGAAACCGACCAATTTTAATAGACCCCTGAAGATCACCTTTATCTACCTACGTTGTTCATAAAATAAATACGGGGGAGATCACTTTATTATGGTCAGTAGTACATCACAGTTTGGGAAGGGAGAATTTACAACCCTTTGCTGGCAGATTTATATGCCGTTCATAGGGTTAAGTTAACCCCAACATGCAGAAAAGATCGTGTTTCGTTATTTTATAAATGGCCCACGGAAATAGAGTGGCTTGTAAAAAGTTTGGGCTATTTTGGATTGCCATTTGCGTGATGAGGTATCATTTTTAAGGTGTCGTTTTACAAAAAAAAAACAATATGGATACATTTTTATTTTAAGAAGTACCCTAAGTATGTAATAACGACAAAAACTATTTTAACATACTACAATTAAACAAATTGATTTGTGACCCAGCATTTCTAGAACGTTTTCACAGTAAGTGTCATAATAATTTTACTTTTTTAATCAATTTAATGAGAAAAGGTTTTACAGTGGGTCAAGAATCAGGTTGTTCGATAATATAGTCAAAGGCATAAATATATATACATTCCCAAAGTTTCAAAAATATGGGTACGCTCTTACACCTTAGACAATAAAGTCGTGTTCACACATTTTTGTGCCATTTGTCGGATCGATATTTTTGCCTTCGACTGTACCTTAAACCCAAAAGGGTTCTGACTAATGGGATTAGGTTTAGAAAAAGCTCTGACTTTGACATTAGTTTTAGTTTCAAAGAAAGGGTTTCATATGATAAGCGTACAAATCTATAATTATTATATCCCGTGACAAAATATTTTGTTACTATTTACACAAAAAATGGGACTTGGGATGGGATTTTATTATGAATTTATGATACACTAAAAAAAAAAATTTTGTGTAACAATATATTTTCTCACGGGATATGATAGATTTGTACGGTTGTCACATAAAACCTTTTCCTTGAAACTAAAACTAATGTCAAAGTCAGAGCTTTTTCTAAACCTAATCCAATTAGTCAGAACAGGCCG
Source organism: Cydia strobilella (assembly GCF_947568885.1). Classification (NCBI taxonomy): domain Eukaryota; kingdom Metazoa; phylum Arthropoda; class Insecta; order Lepidoptera; family Tortricidae; genus Cydia; species Cydia strobilella. The sequence continues at coordinate 14,825,710 of NC_086054.1, forward strand.
GGACATGTCCCATTAGAGACCTCATTAGTCGTATCGCTGTCAGGTAATGCCTGTAATTACTGCACCGCCCTTTCTATGGCCACCGACAGTTTACCGCCTTTGTCATTGTTTTAAGGAGCCCACTGACTATCAGTCCGCCGGACGATATCGGCTTGTCAGTTAGAACAAAAATTTGACAGTTCCGAACAACGTTACAGGCATTACCTGACATCGATACGACTAATGAGGTTTGAGAATGGGGCATGTCCTGGCCTGTTCAGACTACTGGATTGGGTTTAGGAAAAGCTCTGACTTTGACATTAGTTTTAGTTTCAAAAAAAAGGTTTCATATGATAAGCGTACTAATCTATAACTTTAATAAAGCCTATAAAATTGGAAGATTTCTAATGTGTCTGTGTGTTTGGAACGTTTTTAATAACGTGGTAGGTAAAATTTTCCTTTTGAAGTATGGGTGTCGAGCGGCAGATTTCCGATTTCAAATTCAAATAATTTTCGAACACGAAGTGCGAGACGCGGTGAGTGTTTTAGTTTCGCGAGTGTTGCTGATTGATTAGTGACAATCTGACAATGGATCGCTGACCAGCAGAGCAGCGTCAATATGCTTTGGAGGCGTATTTATAGCCAATAGTTATTCTTAATCATAATCATAATAATTCATTTATAAAACCAATTTACACGTCAATGATAAATGATTAATAATGGTGATTTACTAATAATATTAACACACTCTCACTCTTAAGGCTCTTCAGGCGTAAGTTTCGCATTAATTTCAGATTATGTGGTAAAGGTACATCTATAAATACTTTAAGGGATCTTACAAAGGATATAATTTTTAGGGTTCCGTACCCAAAGGGCAAAAACGGGACCCTATTACTAAGACTCCGCTGTCCGTCTGTCCGTCTGTGTCTTTGTCCGTCTGTCTGTCACGAGGCTGTATCTCATGAACCGTGGTAGCTAGACAGTAAAGTTGAAATTTTCACAGATGCATTTCTGTTGCCGCTATAACAACAAATACTAAAAAGTACGGAACCCTCGGTGGGCGACTCCGACTCGCACTTGGCCGGTTTTTTTTATATGCAAACCTATCCATAATATAGCTTGTTTTATAACATGTCATGTACTCGTACTATTTGTCATAAAATGCGTCTAAATATGCCAGATGCATATTCAACTTAAGCTTTCCGGTTTCATAAACATTAAATTACAATAAGAATACATTTATTTGACAATCGGCATCATAAAAATACAAAATTATTTAATGATTCCAGTAGTAAAAATTAAATTATGCACAGTAAAGTTAAAATTGCCGTGTATGGCTACCGTACAAACATTGCACGGGTATAATAAAATAGTTGGGCCAGAGCAGATCACGTCGGTGAGATGCGCACGACCATGGTAGTAAACAGTTTTAATACAGTAGACACAGTAATCACCACACCAGTACATGACTTCTTATACATGATGTAACAAAAAAAAGTAGGGATCTCTTTAAGGGCAAATTCGGTATCGTGTTCTTATTAGGAAAAGGAGAAAATAATTATTGACGCGATTTTTTTTTCCTTTTGTATGGAGGGATGGTCGACTAGGACGACCTGCCCCATAGAAAAAAAAAATGTTCAAGAGAAAGAGCCAAAATATTCTTTATTCGAATAGGCCTAGCAACAAGCACTTTTAAATTATAATTTCTACAAATAATACCTTAATCTAAATATCAGAGCAATTCATTGATGCAGTTATTATTGTTCTTAAAAACATTAAATTATTATAGATATGTCAAACTTAATAATAAAAATTTCATAAAAGGATCGTCAAAATTTTATAAAAAAATACTAGTCTAGAAACTTTCTAGAATAAAAATCTAAATGTAAAAAAATACGGATTACCTATCTAATATAGGTATTCATTGAATTATCAATTTCATCATTATTAATATAAATATAAATAATTAATTATTTTCAATCACATCCCACGGTGTTTCATCATTCATGTAGTCTTGTGTGCTATAATTGGCTTGAGAGATAAGCTCACGTTTTACATAATTTTTAAATTTATTAACAGACAATTCAGTGATGATATTTGGAAGTTTATTATAAAATCTTCATTTTATTTCATTTCATTTCATTTATTTCATGCAAAAACCATGGTTATTAAAGGTGTTACATAGAGGTTTGGTACATGGTCACCCTGCAAGGGCGTAGCACTGTCTTAAAAACTAGTTAATGCTAAAAATTTAATTTATACAAAGCAAGATATGTTTAAATTGGTATTTTCAGTGTAAATATAATAATAATCAAATCGTAGTAAACAATTACACAATTACCCATGAATGATTTTTTAATTTTATGTTCCCAATCAGAACACGATACCGAATATGCTCTTAAACGGATCCCTACTCTTTTTGTTACCTCCTGTATACAACATGATAAAACGAGAATGGAATAGAGTAAAATTATATAGGTTTTTAAAGCAAATCTATTAAAACAATCTATAATTAATTCAAGAAGTTTACAATAATGACGAAAGCTGATGATCAGTAACATTTGTGCTTGAGCTAGGAATCATAATAGTATAATAAATAGCACAACATGATGCATTTTTCATTTCTTTTTTTTTTACTAGCCCATTATGGTGTCCCACTGCTGGGCAAAGGCTTCTCCCCTTGTCTTCCACGACTCCCGATATAGTGCCTCCGGCCAGTTGTTGAGAAAGGTGTCTAGGTCGTCCCGCCATTTCCGTCTGGGCCTGCCGGGTCCGCGCCCCTCTTCTGGCATCCATTTGGTGGCTATGCTAGCCCATCTGTCTGGATGCATGCGGCAGACGTGACCGGCCCAGTCCCATTTGAGCCTAGCAGTCTTCTCACCGACGTCAGCAATGCGGGTTTTTGCGCGCAGCGTGGTGTTCCGGATACGATCGGTCCTCTTCACACCTAAAATGCGCTCAATAGCCCGTTGGCATATCTTCAACTTGGACTTCTGACTCTCTGTGAGTGACCATGTTTGAGCACCGAAGGTTAGGACGGGCAGGATACACATGTCGACGAGTTTTCGCTTCAGTGACAGTGGAAGGCTACCCTTCATCAGCTCTTTCATGGACCAGTAGCTCTTCCAGGCGTTTTCGACACGGCGCTCGATTTCTTTGTCTTGCCTGTTGCTGAAAGAGACTTACTGGCCCAAGTAAATATACTCGTCAACATAGTGTATAGTCTGCCCGTCTACCGTAACCGTACGTTTCCTGCTGTTGGTCATCACTTGAGTTTTGGTTCGATTCATTTGAAGTCCAACTTGAAGGCTTGCATTGCTCTTGGAGCATTACCTGAAGTTCTGCAGCAGAATTAATGAATAATTTACCGTCGTATTTTGGTCGAGCCAGGATAATGTGGTCATGGCATACCAACTATGATTACTAACTATAAGGGCCGGTTGCAGTTGACGTGCAGTCGGCGTGCAGTTCTCATACAATTTGCAGTCGGGTTGCAGTCCTTCTGTATCGGCCCTAAGACATGTCAATTATTGTTATTAGAGCACAAATAAAATTCGTAGTGACGCAATAAGCGAAGATATCGGACATGAATCGTTTCTAGTAGACAAAGAATTAAATAGGCTAGATGACAAATTTTCATAATGGTTTTAATCGATCAGGTTTATTTTTAGGATCAAATGTCTATATGGGACCCATTGCATTAAAGCAACACAAAAGTCAGAAATGATAGTCAAAGCCAGGCAGTCGTACTTCACTAGCAAAACGCTTCTAACAAAACGATATGTGAACGTGACGTCAAGTTCACTGAGAGCCCATTTTTAATGTATGGACAAAATAAGAAAATTGCGTTTTTGTCGGTGAAATATTGCGTTTATGTTTATAGTTGCTGTACAATATTTTTTTAATAAAATGTAAGGTATCGAATGGTACCCTCACTTTTTTCCTTTTTGCAAGTTGATAAATTACTTAAATTTTGAAACTTTCAAGTCCTGTATTTTTGTATTATTTCCATATATTATTTTAATATCTACATTATTGTAATAAATTGCTCATTGCTATCTACGTTACTAGATCTTGTTATAAAATTCAACATGTGTCATCATCCCTATGATTTTTGACTTTTTAATTTAATTAACTGCTTTTCACCAAAAAATTACATATAATCTGTGTGTTAGGATGCCGGTAAACTAGACCCCCGCGGAGGCATCTTGATGCAGTTAACGAGGAACAATGTCTCTATTAGCTTATTCTGGACTTTTTGATTAGGACAGGGAAGGCAGTGGAGTCGGTTTCCTAAACCAGAAGTGTATCTACGTATGAGAAATTAATTATAAAGGCGCATCTTTATCATTATTTTAAAGTAAGGGGAGCAGTATTTTGACTTTGAAAGTCTCATTTTGATATGATAATACTCTGAGTGCAATTCTCACACATGACATGGTTTTCGTAGTTTGATTACTTCTACATGACAGGACTTAATCGCATATACGTACTTATTTTTATTAACCTTAATCTTGACTGAAGATATGAGGAATATTAAGACAGGAGAAACACATAGGCAGGAGAACAGACCAGACCAACCAGATAGGAGGAGGACGATAAGATATATGCATACAATTCAAACGTGTTGACCGCCTGTTGTTACCTCAATCTAATTGGTTTGTTTATGTTTCGCTAGGTACATGTATTGTAAACTACATAATTATGTGAGATGTGCAATAAAGAGTATTGTATTGTAATGTATCAATATACGTCATCGTCATCATCATAACTTAAGAGCTTTGCTCTTGTCGGTGGTGTACCAATATACGTAAACTTTTTACGGTTTCGTACCCTATTACTACGACTCCGCTGTCTGTCTGTCCGTCTGTCACCAGGCTGTATCTCATGAACCGTTATAGCTAGGCAGTTCAAATTTTCACAGATGATGTAGGTATTTCTGTTGCCGCTATAACAACAAATACTAATAACAGAATAAAATAATTATTTAAGTAGGGCTCCCATACAACAAACGTGACGTTTCTGGCGTAATGGTACGGAACCCTTCGTGCGCGAGTCCGACTCGCACTTGGCCGGTTTTTTTTTCATAATGAATACTTCTATGTTCGTATTATTACTATTATTAGACACGGAATATAGTTCAAAAATTTCACAATAGTTACAATTAGAGTGATATAAAATATCACATTTCTTAGAAGAACAATGTCTCTCTAAATAATTCTTAAAAAAGCTATCTATGGAATACTGAAACAAAAATATATTCATGACCCATTAGACCACTCCACACATTCCCTGTCCACGCAAAGAATTCCTTCCCTCGACTATGCAAATAAAGTTGGTAGCAAAAACAAAGCGATACACGGTAATTACCGGGGAAATTAACTGACATCGATACAGCCTTAATGAGGAGCCCTAATAGGACTTGTTGAATTCTAAGGGTGGATTTGATCTGAGAAACACGCGAGTAAGGTTCGCTTACAACCACGATTAGGTAAAGGGGCCCACTGACTATCAGTCCGCCGAATGATATCGGCCTGTCAGTTGTTCGGAACTGTCTAATTTGTGTTCTAACTGACAGGCCGATATCGTCCGGCGGACTGATAGTCAGTGGGCCCCTTAACGTCCTAGATAAAAACAATGTCTTTCAATTTATCTACCAAATTTTGAGTATTAAATAATATTACTAGCATCATGAATCTGATTTTAAAATTTCAGCTAATGTCTGGATATAATACAAAATTGCTATATTTTTATTTATTGTTTATTTATTTTCTAAACAATTATTTAAGCAATTAGTAGATTCATTTTCAAATATCACAATTTTCAAGCTTGTTACTGTTTTAGTTTCTGGAGACGACGATAGATGGCAGCATGTGTTCCTAAATTAGCAACCTATAATATGTATGATAAAATAAATTATTAGAGTTATGTGGTAGGTTAGATAAGTAAGGAATAAATTATTATACTGAATAAACATATCACACTTCACTTGGATATTTAGTATGATAAAAAGCTTATTTTAAGGGAAAGAGAGCGCGTGCTATTATTATAAGGGAATTTTATTAACGTCTTACTTCTATTAAGAATCCGTGTAATGACGACTAATGACACATGGTGACGCTTGTGATAACATATGGGGCATTTTCTGTGAAAAGGGACCTTATTGTCGATGGCGCTTACGCCGCACAGTGTCGCGCGGCATTGTATTTATATCGGAGCATCGTTTATAATGGCGTAAGCGCCATCGGCAATAAGGTCCCTTTTTATAGAAAATCCCACATATAACACAGCTCAAAAAATGACCTGAATGTCTAATACATCTTACAGAGGCGAACTAACCAGGTTACCAGGTATCAGAACATAATTGCCCAGAAATAACAACAATACAATACTTAAGCAAAAAACGCATTAGAATCGACAGACTTACTATTCAAAATCATAAGGGGTACTAACACTTACAAAACAAATCACACTGTCTGTAAACAAGTTGCATCAGAACATAATTGCCCAGAAATAACAACAATACAATACTCAAGCAAAAAACACATTAGAATCGACAGAACTACGATTCAAAATCATAAGGGGTACCTAACATTTACAAAACAAATCACCCTGTCTGGAGAATAATTAAGCAATTATAAACAAATTTGATACAAAAGTGTCAATATTAGCATACGCCGTTACGGCAAACATCAATATTAATAACTGAGATTAACTACCTAAATAGTCTAGATTTCTAGAGCAGAAAGACGAATGTTGCTATCAAAAACGTTGTAGTTACGTCTGAGCGTACAAGTTGGGTTAGGTTTCCTAATCGGCAGGTAGATTCTAGATTTATCCGATCCAAGATTTATTGACAGTATAATAGCAAGAAACAAGTAGTTGTCGGTTAACTTGGTTATAAATAAGCTAGAATTCGCTACTCGTTTTCGCAGAGTAGATCAGCGTGACGTTGACAAAGAATTTTCAGGAATATATTTCTGACTTAAACATCTTTTAGTTTTTTTATTCAATAACATCTTATTAAATAATAAAACTAAAATTATTTAACTAAAACCAACCATATTTACCTTCATAATATCCTTCTTTAGCTTTGATAAACAAACGCAAAGTTTGTTAAACTTATCAACATTATACCGCAGTATCGCTGCGTCTTACGTAAGCGAACAACTCGCGAACGCGAAGCGAAGCGGCGCGGTGCGGCGGGCCCACGGCGTTCGCGTTCGCAGCGAGATCGCCCACGTAGGACACTCATATAGATCACTTCGCTTCGCGTTCGCGTGTTGTACGCCTACGTAGTACGCTGTGTAAAACTTGACTTATTTTTGGGTCAACTTAACATTATATGTAGATTTATTTTAAATTCGTGCTGGAACAAAACTATTTCTACCAATATCATTCAATACGTTTTAATACGTTCGGGTGGTTATATTACTATAATTTAAAATACAAGTAAACTTATTGCAGATTTTCGTCTTTTTACTTAACTTTTTCAAATTACTTGTGGTTTAAAATATGACTGTGACTATACTTCCTATAGTCCCGGTGCTATAAAGTACTGTTAAGAAAGAGTATAATTTTACTTTTTTTAAATAATAAAAAATAGTCCAAACAAAATGTAATTTGTTTTGTGGCACCGTATAGACTAACATACGGATACAAAACGAATAAGTTGACAGCTATAATTATTAGCCACTACATAGTAATTGGCCACTCCTAACAAATTAGAAAGAAATAAGCCAATTAAATCCTTATTAAATAAAACTATGAAAACGGATTATTTCGCGTATATTGAATTTATAATACATCCCGACGTTTCGAACTCTTTACAGCGTTCGTGGTCAACGGGTGACATCCTATCCTATAAATCCTTATTGTTAAGTGGCCAATTACTATGTAGTGCCCAATAACTTACATGGTCGTAAAAACGTCGTGTTTATAAACGTATTTTGTAAACCAAAAACGTTTTATTTATTTAATGTATTTTCAAGTACCTACAATGAAGTAGCTGTTATTTACTTAATCCTCTTTGTATTTGAACAGGGTGCTCGACAACTATAATCTTCGATATTATCACACCCTATATTTGAAATTGTAAAGCAAATTATCTGTATAGCTATTCTGTGGAAAGTAATCAGTCTTTACGACAATGAACGTACAGCAAGTTTGATTGGACTGAACTCTCTGGCTTCTCTCGTTATGCTCATGCTTATGGGGATTATGCTCACGCGGGATTATGCTTTTGATATTGACAGTTGACGGAGTTTTATCCTTGTAAGTCCTGGTTTTTATCAATGTACCCAGCCGCAAAATTGCATGGTCATTTTATGAAAGCATTAAATAATGTCGATGCAATTTTGCAGATGAAGTGCATGTAATTGTAAATGAAGTGATCCTGAAATCGCAATGAAATTGTCTGCTTTATAAACAGCATTGCCATATTTAAGATCGGTTGAAATATTTAAAATATTGTTTTTTTTTTTTCATGTTTTCGGGGTTGTTCTCAATGTCCTCATAATGAAAGTTGTTCACATTATAAGTATTTAACTCGTTTCTTGTCATCACATAATTTGTGAAATTTCTAATTCTTGTCTCACTTTAGAATTTCAGACGTCATCATCAGAAATGAAGGAATCCATGACAAGCCTAAATCAAGTCCTGGATAATAGCACTAAACTCCACTGTTATGTAAACACAAGTGTCCCTGTCACTGGTGACATGACATAATTTACAACATTGCCGAATTTTGTTTACAATATTGTCACGGAGAAAGAATTATAAAAATTATTTATTTACGGGTTAAGCATAACAATCGTATTTTTACTAATAAAACGTGTCAGCGTCGGTATAATTGGGACAGAAATTATTATATTATAAATAGTTTAGAGATTTCGTTGTTCCCTTTCATTACCTAAGACCACCATTAAAAATTGAGCTCCGGCTTCTTATACTTATTACAGATCTAAAGGTCACGATTATACTAGTCATTAAAGACGTGGGGTAAAGTGAAGAGAATATCAGTCGTGGAATGATTTTATTCTGTAGCGCAGACGCGGCGATAATTCATAATTCTGTGACACGTGCCCGCCCAGTCTTGATGCTTGATGTCATATTGGTTCATTGGTTTTTGGTTAAAAGTAATTGACACTTGTGATTTTATGAAGCTCCTCGTGGCTGCATTATATTGTGAATTGAAATTAATAGCAATACATAAACTGGAAAAAAGTGAATAGAAAGTAATTATATACTTCCAATACAAATGAAATATTTAGCAAGAAGTAAATGCTATAGAAAAGCTTACTAAACAAAATTTACTGACGATTGTTTTAAAATCACGATAAAAACTGGAATAAGATGACTGACGTAAAATCGTAAAGGATATAATGATATATAGCTAAAATTATCAAGATTATTGAGATCCTCACAAAACTTGCTATTTGTGGCTTTCAAACACAGAAGGGTCCTTATGCTTCAAGTGCAATAAGGACCATTTTATCTGAAATTCCAACAGAAATTTTAATAGAATGTTCCTGGAATTGGACCCTTCTCTAATGGAAAGCCACATTTGCTTCAGCTACCGTCAGCCTATCTCAGTCAGCAAGACGTAAACATATGCCCATTTTATCATCGCCACAATTCAATTATGATCAAAATGTTTCAGTCGATATACAATCACGAATTTTTATTGTATAAAAATTATGATAATAAAATTGTTCATATAAATAAAAAGCGGTTATTTATTTCGTGACGTCAGAAACTACAAGACACTAATTCGTGCTATAATAATTATTATTTTATTGGTTAAAAAATATCAAGAAGAGGCGGGTATGAGGACGATTTATTTGTACTTTTTTTATTTTTTGTTTTCGCGAAAAAATTAGTGTCGTCACTGGTGGGTTTTTAAACTCTTTGATCTTCTTCGATTAGTTTGAAATATTGTTCTTATTAATTATCCTAAAGGATATTCAAACCGGAAGTCAATTAGGGGTATGTTAATTTGATTGTTAGTAACGAGGGTTGTTAAAATATATTTTTACAGTAGGTACTTTTACCGCACTAGTGTAATAATTAGCACATCCGTGACTATGTCGAAAATTTAAAGGGTCACATGTACTGTAAAACGTTGTACGATACAATGTCGTGTCAATTTAAAACACTCGTTTTGAATTCCCTATTTTTCGCACTTGTATCGTAATGTACTATCTATCTATGTAACATCTTCTGTTTTATGACAGAATTCCAACTATTCTTGTTAGTTTTATGTTTTAGTGCTACTATATTTTCTTCAGAATTCCAAAACCTACGTTCTTGTAATGTATTTGATATTTTTACGACAATGTTTTTGTCAAACAACTTTAATAGCAGGCACTAATTCAAAAATATCTTTTTAAATAAGATACTCTGACTCCGAAATATTTTACGCTGGTATCTAAATTATTTGATTATTAAATAAATTCTAATTATACTTTCACGATTTCTACACATTATTAAACAGTTTTACAAATTTAATAATGATTAAATAAATTATACATATTTCTGCTATATAAACTGCAGCATTATCGTAGGAATACTTTTCTTAACAAATTTTAAATTAAATTATCCGCTTCAGTCGCCTCTTTTGATACTTTAATCCCCTCATTCATTAAACTAACTAATTAGTTAATTTATGTCCTATGCTTTTCTTACAAATACATAAGTGAAAATGACAGATCAGGACAAAAAAATATTTGCTTAGTTATTCTAGTACTCCGTTTACAAATATCGGCATAATAATTTTTGACAGTATGTAAGTACGCATAGAAAGCATAATCATATTACTTAATATTAGTGTAGTATAGTAGTATAATAAACTAATTTCCACCGTCACCAACTTTACGACTACTAAAATAAAGCTCCCAATTTGTACACAAGACTAACGCAAATCCTAGTTGGCTACTTTTGTCGGAACTAATCTAACTTGTGCGACTTGGCTGCAGTTTTACCGAGTTGATTGTCCGGCTAGGATTAGTGTTAAGCTGTGCAAGTGTGCACATAGTGGGTGTTTTGACCCGCAAGTGAATGAGTTACTATCTAACTTGTCGGACGCACTGTCTTTTATCTAAACGAATTTTATCCGCGATTTCATTTTCGTAATTAATAGATAGATACATTTAAATTTTTTTAAATATGAATAATCAAATTTACAAAAATTAATGCCCTATTATATACTTCTTGATGGCAAACTTTCTATCTGCTTTTCATTTTTTTTTAATCTTATTAATATTCAGATTTTAAACTACCGCGGTATAGCAAGTTCTATGTATTTATGATGGTACCTGCCCAGTTTTTCAGCCATTTTAGGAACAAGCATTAATTAGCAAGCATTAAGTTAGAAGATCCAAACAACTAATTATAAATTATAGTGTTTATGCAGCATCGGATCAAACAACAGTTAGTTTTTTTTTTAATGTCACTTTATACCAAAATTTCCAAACAAACTTACCCGTTTTGCTTGTAAGTAGTACATTGCTTTAAAATGTATTTAATTAGTTAGTAACAGTTTTTCGCACCATAATATGTAAAATTGTGAAAAAAAATATACGACACTGAAAATCATAACCATGTTTTCTGTCAACTAAAAACGTTACAATGAAATGAGGAGGCCTATTCGAATAGTAAGATCTTGTTATCAATTTGTAATGTTCTTGAACCAGAAATATTATTGACAGCTGACAGATCATAACTCATTACAAGTTGGTAACAAGAAATTACTATTCGAGTTAGTGTTGGTAGGAATTCGAGTCTTTTTAGTCTAAATTTGAAGAACTCGCAAAAAAATAATTCGAGTCTTTTAAGTTCCGAGTCGAGGATTGAGTCTTATTAAGCGCAACTCAAAAGGACTGCAGGCTAACCTAACCAATGATTTTACATAAAGACAATGCAGTTCTCCGAAAAAGGATTCAAGCCTCAACAAAAGACTCGGGTCTCTAACAAGTCGAAACGAACTCGAAATTCGGCTTAATACTATGAGTCTGAAAAATACAGTTGAGTCTTAAAGCTGAGAACTCAAATGACTCGATTATTAACAAAACACTATTCCGAATATACCTCCAGAGTTCAATTCCCTTCTATTTCAGTACCTGTCACACATATATGACAAGATATGACAATAACCATATTTCCCACCATATTGTTACTTTAGCTGTCACGGCTGAGTGACGTTCTTTGTATAAAAAGTGTATGAGTCATTTAAAACGTTTTCTTTTTAAATCTAAATATGTGCTGAAGTGTGTTTGTTCGGGTTATATTTTTATCTTTCCGGAAATTAAAGTAAGAATATATATTGGGAAGGATTGGCTTTTCATTTTTACATCTACATAGGATGAGTGCTATTGGCCACTACATAGTAATTGGCCACTCTTAACAATAAGGCATGTTCGTTTCTGATTTGTTAGGAGTGGCCATTTACTACGTAGTGGCCTATAATAATTGCATTCAGACTATTTGGTGCTGTGTAATTGTTCGCTTATAATTTCGGAATTGTGTATGGGGTTAAGTAGATCTTATATATTCTTCTACACACATATCATAAATCCTCTATGATTTGTTCAAAAATCGCAACTTACGGCCAGCATAGAGATAAACTATTTTGTTAGAACAAATTTCTTATCAGTGAAAATGTTATTATTGCGCAATAATAACGTCGGAAACGATTTATTAGTGACATTCAACTTTCGAACATCTCTGAAAAATAAAGAAATTTGATTTGACGATTTTTCTGAAATAAAGTTACTTTTTAACCGACTTCTTTACTTAGGAGGTATTCAGTTGTGGCTATTTTTTTATTTTTAAACAGTGTGTTTAAATGCCGCAATAGTTGTCGTAACATGCGGTTCCAGGACAAATCACAGAGAACTTAAAATTCGGTCAAGATCCTTATCATACAGACAAGGTGTTAAAATCTTCATACCCTAGTATTTGAACCACCCTAAGACCTAAAACTTAGGCACACAGTTATCTAAAAGCAATCTAAAGCTCGGTTGTGTACCTAAGGATTTAGGTCATAGTAGATGTGGGATATTGGACTTCTAAAGCGGTAAAGCTTTTCAATAGTAAGACATCGATCAGCAGACATTTTTATTAAACTGAATATTTAATAAAAATATCTATTTTATTTATTTTAACGCAAAAACATGACCTTTTCTCTTTCAATTGTAATAAATCTATTAAGATATTTTTAGCAATGAATTAAGTATTACACACTTGGTTACATAAGGAGGTAGTTTAAATAAATACTCGTAACTTATCGACAGAGTATTAAATATTAAGCTTGGTAAATAAAATAACTTAATTCGGCAGTAAAAACTCAATTAAAACACCGATCTCGAGATTTTAATGCACAAATATAATAAAACAAAACTTAAATAAAACTCTTTTCGCACCAATAAATTATCCAGTAAAGTATTAATTACGAAAAAATTGCACTTAAAAAGTAATATTACCGCTCGTACGATTGATATATCACTACGCAACTTTTCAAAACTCCTATCGCGCTGTTAACTGTTAGAGCAGTTTATACTCTGACTGCATTGTCTCAAGGTTTCATTTTAAATATCAGGTTGGATGGTATAGGAAGGTTTTGTAGTAGTAACTGAATATATCTTGGGCCATTAAAAAGAAATGCGAGTTCTTAATTGAGGCACAATGACGGGGGAAGGAAGGATGTCCCGAAATAGACGGAATAACAAACAGATGGTAAAAAGTGTTGGGTGACACGTTATGGGTGCTACAGACAAACCACAAAACGCCGATTTTTAAACCGGTGTCAAATAACTACCTAATTATAACGGGTTATACGGGGTGGCTAAAAAATAGAGCATTCTTGTTGCCAGGGAGGTTTTGGGATTATACTGAGCAACTTCAACCACGAAATCGCGAAAAAAAAATTACATCTCCCATAGAAAATGGACCAGCCAAAATGTATGAAACAGCCAATACAGACTTAACAAGTCCTTATGGTTTTGATCTGGTTGTGATACTACCTTTCGCTCACGCTGTTTTGTGCATGCAAATGAAATGAGTCGTGCGTGAGATGTGCGCCAATCACTAAGACGAAGGTCGTATCAAAACCAGTTCAAAACAATAAAAACTTGTTAAATTAGAATCGAGTTCCTGTGTATAAAATATATTAATAACGGGTCACTCACGTATTTTAAGTCGAAAAACGCTCGACACATGTCGACGTGAGTGACCCGTTATTAATATTATTATATTTAATATGTCTGTGTCTCACGATTACCTGTGCTGCTTCTTCAAATGTGAGATTAACTTTCTGGTATTATAACCACAAAAACGGGTCACTTGTTAAAATGTCCATAAAAAGTGACCCGTTTTAATTTGTCGTTAGTGTAAAAAGCTAACTTACTGCTATAATGTTTATCCATTTAATGTATTTTTTTTAAATATGAAGTACTGCCCACATGAAATAGAAACACTTATTTGTTTCTTGCATTTAAAATATATATATTTACATATATAGCGTAGTACTTACTTTAAAGGTAAAGGTGAAGTCAGCTTGAAAAACTGTGTAAGAAAAGAAAACGCCGAGTTTTTCTACCACATCTGAAGCACCTTTAACACACCTACCCTTTTATTTGTCACTCGCTATTTATTGTTCCATACCGCTTCAGGTTACCGCAATAATTTAAAAATAAAAAAACGTAAGGGTTAAAATTAACCCTAAACTGCCAGCGATTTGTTAATTGTTGGGGTGTTTTTGTTTCTTAGAGGTTTATTTATGAAGCCAAATGGCCTTTGAAGGGGTTGGCTAATTTGAATTTTATGAAGTTTATTTTCGATTTGGAAAGGGGAAAATCCCTTGAGGATGGCTTGGTTTCTTTCAATTTGCTGTTTAAAAATATATGTTTGGCTTTTTTAATTGAACATCTTTGTAGCAAATGTGTTTTAGCATTAACATAGATGCTTGTATACAAAGTATAAGTATTTCTTGTATTGTAGGTAAATATATAACGACAAAAACAATATATAACTAAGGGCTTAAAAAGCCGAAAAATCGCTTTAATTTCTACCTTACTATTCTGCCCGCGACTTCGTCTGCGTGGAATGACGACGATTGATAAAACCTATCCCCGCGCTTCAAAGTATCTCGATAACAAATTTAATTTAAATCGGTTCAGCAGTTTAAGAGTGAAGAGGTAACAGAGACAGGTAAACTGTGGAATGAACTGTCGCCTGCGGTATTTCCGGACCGATACGACCTTCAAACCTTCAAGAAAAGAGCGTACTCCCATCTTAAAGGCCGGCAACTCTCAACCCTCTGGTGTTGCGGGTGTCCATGGGCGGCGGTAATCGCTTACCATCAGATGATCCGTCTGCTCGTTTGCCTCCTATATCATAAAAAAAAGTAGTTACTTTCGATTTATAATATAAAATACTTAAGCAGTCAGCCATCTGTTTTATCTATTTTTTTATCAACTTGTATCTATAGTGTGTAGAACTCAACGAGGGTGCGGAGTGCTAGCGTCGGCAACGCGCATGTAACTCCTCTGGAGTTGAAGGCGTACATAGACTACGGCCGTATGCGTGTTTGCCACCGACGTAGTATAAAAAAAAAGTGAAAAATTCAATAGGAACTAACATCTAAATTTATCAAAGTCTAATCATTAACGTATTTGCGTAAACATTACAAAAATTCTTTAACGACCCATTTAACCCCTGTAACAATCCCTCATATAAATCAAAACACAAACAATAGGGTTCAATTAAATTTCCAATCCGCTGTTTCTTGTCAAAGTTGCGGAACCCTTTTGAAAACAACCCGAGAACCAATATACTGGCGTAATGCGCCGTGCCAACAACTTTACAAAGGATACCCTGCAGTTTGGTGAAAGATAGAAACGAGTTCATGACTTTTGGTAAGGTTTCGGGAAGAGCGGCATATAAAATTTTGGGTTGGGAAGACCGTCATAGGGCAAGAACTTTCGTTTTTGTATGCGTACTTCGCTCAGACAGTCAGAGAGAAAGAGCTTCGCTCCTTCTGCTCTACCGACCTTCTGTTAACAAGTGGAATATGTGTACAAACGCAAGAATTAAAAGCGACGAAAGATTGTGTTGATGGTCTTACCTGATAGACGATCTTCTCCACATTGATCTTATAACTTTTTAAACATGACGCTATAGAATCGATGGAGCGCGATTCTTGCAAACCTGATTGCTTGTTTATTTTGATAGAGTTAAGGTGAAACGAAAAAAAGTAGTATGATTCGATATTTATGATTGAGATATTGCCGTGTTACTTATTTGATTTCCTTTTGTTTTGTTTCAGGTAATGTTACTACTTATGTCAAGAAGATCAATTTACAGGCAATTACTCATTGGCGAGATACAGTCCTGAATGTCCTGATAAGTACTTTAATTAGCAATAACGCAAGGGTCAATCAAACCCTAGCCGCCGGCATACAGTCGATCCATGTTACTCTGTCGTTTTAAAACCACATGCTGAAATAATATGAAACTTTTAACGAACATTCAAGTAACGTTGAAAATGTCTTGTATTAGTCTTCGTTGCTAGAAATTGTAATACAAAGAAAAAAGTACACATACACAAGTTTCATATTATTTCAGTTTGTTGTTTTACAATGGAAGCGTAACATTCAAGGACTCCTTACGTCATCAGTGCGTTTAAGGCTGTATTCAAATTAAATATCGTTAACTATCATTTGTGAACTAAGACTTGTGTTGTGGATTACACCCACTTTTATTTCATGGCTCTCTTTCTTATTTACACTTTAGAAAGATAGAAAGAAAATACATTTATTTAACGCCACAACATAGTACAATAAAAAAAGAAAGGCATGCAGACAAAAAAAACATTTGAACGCTAAAAAGTATTTTTAAACATGTATTATTCTAATAACTTTTATTACTAACACGTTCAAGGAACAGAAGAAAAGAGATTAATCAAAATGCAAAATTCATACATTTAGTATTCTCTCAATTTTACATGGGTAAAATCATTATACCCGGTTTTAACCCACAGCAGGCCAAAGAAAAGCCCTCGTCATAATCCTTAATATTCGCCGTCACAAAGGTGACGTAATAACGACTAATCCCGCATTGTGGCGCCATCTCTCGGCGAGGGGCGCTTTGTAATTTGCGGTGGCTATTGAGAGTATTGAGGTTTGGGTGATGGATAGATACAGTGGTATTTGGAATTAAGTAAACGGAAAGGTTCAATTTTTTTTTGTTCAGGCACGTTTATATAAGAAATTCATGAGAAGTAAGTATAACTATGAAAAGACTTAATAATTCACAAAAAGTACAGAATTATAGTTTTTTTTTCACTTCTTATGCTAGTAAAGATGATGTTTAAGTCACATTTAAGCGGCAGAAAGCTTTTTATGCTCAGTGCATAAAATAAAATCATTCATTATGAACTGAGCAATAGTCTAAAACCTGTCATACAAACTGCCACTGCTGCAGCTGGCGACCAATGTACCCATGCGCGGTAAAAAATTATTCATATTTCCCTCGCGATCGAAGTGAAAAGCTGAGTATATAATTCGGGCATAAATGCACATTTTATCCTCGACCTTAAATCGCATGCCTGAATTGCCTGATCTTGACAACTTGTTGTGCGTTGCCTTGCCTCTCTGTGGGTTAATACTTTTACCAGTGCAACATAAATTATATATTATTTTCAAGTAATCTCTAATCCCGTATTATGACGCCATCTCCTGACGGATTGTCGAAAGGGGGCGCTTTGTTCGCTTTGTTCGGCTGTGTAATTTGTTAAGGATTGGTGAGATTATAAGTTATTGGAGGCTTGAATTAAGTGATATGGAGGCGATTTTGAAATAAAATATTTAGAGCGTGTAGAAGTTTTGTACCTAAAACGTTAACCCGCTTTATTTCCTAATACAATTCCAAGCAACGAAAACTAGTACAAGATATAGATATAGGTAACTTGAATATCTTTACCAAGTTTTATGTCATTTTAGTAATTCGTTTTAAAATGGGAGCGTAGCTTATGGCGGTGGCTAGATTCATGTGACTCTTCGAAACAAATTCCAAAATATCGTATAACAGCCAACTTTACTGGCAACGTGAAAAGTGCACCCGTAGTTGAACCTATTTCACTTTGCACGGCCGATAAAAATTAATCTGAAAAACGTGTAGGTATTCAAGTTCCAAGTAAAGTAACAACAACACTGAAAGGAACTCTTAAAGAATTCATTTTCCTCTCCGCTAAACTACTGTACCTAAACCGTTTTAAAGAAAGAAAATGCACTCCTAATCCGCCATCTTGAATCCCTCTAATTACCTCCCCAAATTGAATGTTTAACCCGAAATTATGTAGTTGTGTTCGCGTCAGGGTGATGGATCGCGCAATTATTGCGTCGCGCGTCAACGTTATTGATGGCTTGCGGTATTGTTTTTCTACGCTTTAGAGCGTTTTGGGTTATTAGATGTTTGTACAAAATAACAAGTTTAATATCAGGTACTTGAAAGTATACTTATATAAACAAACTAGGAAAAAGTTTAACAAGCAGATACGTCTGCGAGCGATACTACAATTTTTTTATATTAAATGGAAGGAATGGAAAGATTTGCGAGGTTCTGGTAGGCTTCCGTAGCTCAATTGGTTAATAGCAATGCACGGATTGCAGAGGTTGCGGGTTCAAGTCCTGCTGAAAGCGTAAATTTTTATTTTTTTACTTTTATATAAAAAAATTGTAGAAAATAATCGATTTGTGTGATAAAATACATAAAAAAAGTCCTGGAATATACCTTTTTTTAGTATATTGTAGGTACTACTATTTATTAAACACATAAAAACTATTTCAGGTATTTTTCTACGTTTTTTGGTTATAATCGGAATTATATTAATTATATTCGGAAGCACTAAATTTTAAGGTTGAGGAGTTTTTCAACCTGTGTAATAAAAATAGAAAACAATTTTTCACAACAATTGAACAAAATATTTTATATGTTCGTGTAAAATATTGTAGATAGATATATCTTATAATAAACCCCAATAACAAGCCTGGTGACATCGGCATAAGTATATTAGTTTTGGTGGTGTGATTTTTAATATGAATAAATTCACTGATTTAAACTTTCACGATTTTTACTCATTATTATTTACACCAAGCGCGGGTAGTTCGAAAAACTCGCGCGCCTAGAAGATGTTGATGTCAACTTTAGCCAGTCTTCTCCGAGACCACGGGGACAACGCCGTCCTCGAAACGTCGGAGGTAAATTTAAAACTATTTTACGCGATTAAGTCCCGTCGTTGTAAATAATAATAAATAAATTCATACCAAACTTAGTGTTAAGGGAAAGTTGACAAGACCTAGGGGTAAAAGTAAAACAAGATTTTGGGAATAATCTATTGTCGCTTTTGAAAAGCAATTTTACTTGTTGACATTTCAATGAACGTAATTACCTATATAAATATAGGTAGGTAGAGTCCAAACTTAAACACATTAAGAGCGATTTTAGTTAGATAAAATAAAATACAAACCATTTCTGACGTCACTACTACATTTCTGACGTTCTACTTCGGCCTCAATTTTCAAGTAGCACAAATTTCATATAAACAATCGAAAATTGCCGTGATTAATATGATTTAATCCCGCCATACTCTTAAACTCTTGACGCAATCTCGCCAAAAATGTAAATAAAATATTTTTTGACACATCATAATACCAAGGTGCTAATTTTATACACCCAAATTGGTTAATTTCGCCAGAAATACGAGCAATTCTCGTGAGCCGAGTATCGTTACGGTTATGACATGTCGACTTTTCGTTTAACTTTATGAAGTTTATGTGGCTGAGTGTACACCTTAAGGCCGTTCCGTCGGTTGCCGCTATCACTGTCACATTTCGCAAGAAAAAACGGGAAAGACCATGCGCGTCATGTGTCAATTTTGATCGAATTTTGTCGATTTTTAGGGTTCCGTACTCAAAGGGTAAAAACGGGACCCTATTACTAAGACTCCACTGTCCGTCTGTCCGTCTGTCCGTCTGTCCGTCTGTCTGTCTGTCTGTCTGTCACCAGGCTGTATCTTATGAACCGTGATAGCTAGACACACACACACACACACACGAACAGTTGACAGTTGAAATTTTCACAGATGATGTATTTCTGTTGCCGCTACAACAACAAATACTAAAAAGTACGGAACCCTCGGTGCACGAGTCCGACTTGCACTTGGCCGGTTTTTTTTAAATAGATTTTTTGCAATTAATATGAAAGATAATTTTTGTTTATTTGTAGTGATTTGGCCTCGTAGTTAATCAAATATTTATGATTATATTATATACAAGAACTGATTGTTTCGTATCTTTGTATTCAAAAGTCCTACTTGGTACTTAATGAGGTATTATCCGCACACTTCCACATTATTTTACTGCATAATGGGCTATCAGTATTAATAATCTTAAAAATATAAGATTAGAGCTAAGAATATTCTAATTCTTGTTCCTTATAAAAAATAAACAGTTAAAATTTTTTTTTTTTTTACTTTTTTTATTACACTGTAAACAACGTTAATGAGCAAAAAGAAAAGAAAAACACTCAATATCAGCAAGATGGCGGTCGATAAGCAGTTCCGCTATCACAGTGTCAAAAGTCAACTAAAAACGTCACTTTTGACACTGACAGGTCAGTATCGTATCGCTGTGACATCTTATAAGCATTGTTCAAATAGGAAAAACGGGATATACTCGTATATTATATGTACCAGACTCGTTAACTTTGATTGTTTGATATTTCACAGTTGACCTTTTTCTAAAATGTGTTTGACCCATATAGAAAGGTCATGTAAATAACAAAACTTCCGTGAGACACAGATATATTAAATATATTAATAACGGGTCACTCACGTATTCTGTCTGCGCCGGTCCGTCACCGTCAACGCAAGCTCCGAATGATTCTACTCGGTACGGAGTGAAACATGTCGAGCGTTTTTCGACTTAAAAAAAAATGCATTTATTTCAGACGAATAAGTGTCCATAGTTTGTTAGTACCAAAAAAAAATACTTAAAAAAAATACTTAAATAACTATATTAGTACCTAAACCTAAGTGAAGCGAGGACCAGTGCCTGATTAGGCCACTGTCCCACCTCCCCGCTACTACGCTCAGGAGGCTGAGGCGGCTGTTAAAATACGTGAGTGACCCTTTATTAATATATTTAATATGTCATGTAAATAGTAATTATTTGAATAAAAAAATCATATCCACTCAGAATCTAATTATCGACTACACAAAATCAAACAAAACAATATTCAAAACAATTAATCGTACAGTCGGCCACATTAATAACCACCGCGACTAATATATTTCACCTCATTGTTGACGTCAGACAAATGTTCATGTTTTTATATATTTTTGTATATTTTTACCGCTTGACCACACCTAGTGGCATAACTCTTTTATAATGTGACACCCTAATTTGTGTTAAGGCGAAGTACTATAATAATTCATTTCCTGAAATCGTTTAAAATGTGATAGCAATTATGTTTGAAGATAATTATCGACATGGGAAGGGACGTGTTTATGATATTTAAAAGGGCAATAAAAGGTGACAAATTGGCTTACAGAGTTGTTTCAGTATGTAAACACAAATAAGTGGCCGAATTTTGCTTGCATTCAGAAAAAAATATTAATTTACTTGACACAAATGACATGTGGCGTAAAAACACACTTTCTCACTATTGTAACTAACGATTTGTCTCTGTTTTTAGAGTTATAGTTCTCTCGTTATAGTCTGCATCTTCTCAAATGACTTATTCGTCTAAGACGGTTATCTGTTAAACAAAAGCCATTATTACTTTTCTGTGAGCGGTCGCCCATTGTGTACCATTGAGTCTGAGCACGTGCAACGGCGCGTGCTATTGTCAGAGACAATAGTACGCAATGGGCGACCGCACACACAAAAGGAACAATGGCTTTTGTTTAACAGATTAACGTCTGGACGAAAAAGTCATTTGAGAAGATACATTTTGCCCGCGTAGTGTAAATTTTTAAATATTTTTTTATGAATTTTAATGAATTATTAAATAAAGTGTGTTACTTATTCTTGCAAATGGCGACCAACATAGTTTCGTAGTTAAATTATTAATAAAAATATGTACCTTAAAATTATATCGTGACTATGAACTTCCCCTTAACGTTTTGAATAGATTCATTCTATAATTTATATATGTTTATATTGTCTACATATTATTATGTTCGTTCCATACGAGCCGCGTACATCTCGATAATGTTTACTTATAATATAGTCAAAATATTTATTGTTACATACCACCAAAGAGAATTAAGTAGATAGAGTGCTCACTCCATACATCAGTTTTATTACCAAAACGACTATTAATTTCGTAGTCGACCTCTAGCGTCAAGCAGCGAAATTATCAGTACTGCTTCTCGAAAATAGATGTCGCGACGAACAGAAAGTCTAGTAACTATTTTCAGCTAATGTTATAACCGGATTAATCGGAACTCTATTTTCAACTCCTTCTGTTTACAATATTACTTATATATTGTTGAGCAATAAACTTTTCGTCAGTCGCGACACAAGTGACATCTAGTGTCGAGTAGCAGTACTGATAATTCCGCTACTTGACGCTAGATGTCGACAACGAAAATTATTAGTCTTTTTGGTAACAAAACTGATGTATGGAGTGAGCACTCTATGTCTACTTAATTATCTTTGATACAGCGATCTTAATAAATAAATTAGTGTGAAATAGTGACGGTTGTAAACTAATTTTGGTATTTTAATGTCTCTTTTATTCTAGTAATGTAAACAAAAATTGCGAATTATGGACGTAGCTTTTTCCACACAATATATTTTAATAAACAGTAGAGACGAACCAAACTAACTCTGCATGGCATTGGCAATGACAGTGTGGCAATGTCATCATTAATGCAAAATTTCTAAACAATTTGACGTTTATTTATATTATTATGACATTACCTCACTTTGTACTGTTGAAGTCTTATCTTATCTTAAGTTATCTTAGAGCCTTAGACGCACTCTAGAGTCTACACAGTTGGATACACCGATTATTCATATCGCAAAATGTGTGAGCTACCTACTTATAGTTTTTAGGGTTCCGTACTCAAAGAGTAAAAACGGGACCCTATTGCGAGTGCTATGACTCCGCTGTCCGTCTGTCTGTCCGTCTGTCCGTCTGTCTGTCACCGCTGTATCTCATGATAGCTAGAAGGTTGCAATTTTCACTGATGATGTATTTCTTTTGCCGCTTCAACAATAAATATATGTCTTATGTCATTAAGTCCGCCTTTTGTACTGTAAGGTTTTTGTTTTGTGCAATGAAGATTAAATAAACAAATACTAAACAGTACGGAACCCTCGGTGGGCGAGTCTGGCTAGCACTTGTCAGGTTTTTTTTATTCATGTGCCCAAAAAGTCCGCTCAGTAACCAAATTTTAAAATTGGACTGTTTTTTATGCTTGCCATTTGTCGTTCCAACTATGTACCTTAAAATTTATAATTTTCTTTAGATTTCTGTATGTCGGTATTGTAGCTAGTGTAGTTTTGCACATTGTGGTTTTGACGGAGGACGGAGGTGAATAAATATATTTTTTCTCAGTCACCCGTTGACCTCGAACGTTGTGAAGGGTTCGAAACGTCAGGATGTATTTTAAATTCATTTTATGCGATATAATCCGTCTAAATAGTTTTATTACATAAATAATTATTTTGTAATTACACTTGTTAATTACACGTATTAATTACACTTTCGCTGACAGTTACAGATCTAAGCCTACAAGTACCCCGCGTGTCGACGTACTGTCAGCGAATGCGTTAAATAAGTCATTTAAGTAATTTTCATTATTACATGACACCCTTAGTTCCCATGTCCTCCCGTTTAAAAGTGAACTACGAATGAACCATTCAGCGATTGGTGCAAATTTCTCGCAGAAATCATATATTTATTAAGCAAGATTATATTTTATTTCATGCTCTCAATGACAAACTACTCACAGCTCCAAAAATTTCAACAAAAACAAATACTTAACGTCATTGTCAAATCCAAAATGACTTGAACAAAGTAGCATTCGACAAAATATTCCAATTCTAAACTCCCAAATATGTGCCGTTGACAATGTAATCTCTCATTGTAACAATAACTAAACACTTGTCATACTAACTTTAACTTTATCACACTGAAATAGGATTCAAAATTGACTAGTATAATTTGTTTTCTTTCTTCGCCGCGGCACTCTAGTGTTGTGCTAACGTAAACAAAAATAGTCACGTATTCGAAATGTGTCAAAGTATGCTTTAGGTGACATCCTCCTTGACATTATAATCTTCAGATTAACGTGACTAAAAAGACTTGACATTTCTTAATAGAAACAAATAAGTCATTGTCTTCGTGATATTGTTTGACGGGGAATATATTGGACCTACTCATCTCGGTATAAATCATTTTTTTTTATTAAATCTTACATGTTGTTCGGTTTTGTATTTTAGCATGAATGATGAAGCGTCTTAGATCCGAAGCGTAAAATAATATTTTAACAGGATTATTTCGCACAAAAATACTGTTTCGAGCAAACAACGCACAAAGCAACAACAAAACTTTCAACGTAAAACAAAAGCAATAAAAATGTCAAATCCAAAAATTACATTTATTCAAGCGTAACGTCGTGCATTATATAAATTTTATAATACCATTTATCATGCAAACGGTCACCAAAAAAAAAAGAAAAAGAAAATTCACGACAATGTGACAAACAATGCTGTAAAAAAACAAAAGAGGGACGTTTTGTGGTAATTTGTCAGTCAGTTCTGATGCTGAAGATTCCGATTGTCTTTTTGACGATAATCAACTGTCACCACTTGAGCTCTATTGTCATCGACGGACAATGGCCTCCTATTCGACATTTGACATCGTTAACCTATGTCACATCACTAGAGATTCTAATTTGAATCTTATTAGTTTCCGTACAAAATACAATTTTGATACGACGCTCGCGCGTCTTGTTATTCGCTGGTCTAAGAGAAGCCATTAAAAAGATGTTCTAAAATAACACAAGAATTCTTAAGTGAAGATAGAATTGTCTAGTATATTTAAAACAATGGGGCAGATATTTCTGGCTTCGTTAAGAAAAGTGACAGGTGCTGATTTGTAACCGATTCCCCGAATACCAGAATAGAAAAGCGTCAAAACAATCGTAAGAAATAGCTTTTGTTATAACGTAGAATTATATAATTCATTATGTCTTTTGACTACATTCCCGCTATCAATTACGCGAAACAAATTTATTGTGCATTTATTACGAAATTTAGGTTAGCCGCAGATAAAAATGAACTACAATGTCCGGATGAACTATAATTATACGCGTTGTTTCGAAACGAACTATTTTATTAGCATTATTAGCAGTTTTTTTTTTTCGAGTTGTTGCATTAGCGTCATATATTAGAAAATTTATTATGTTGTTCTTTTCATAAATAAAACTGTATAATTGTCTGTGGATAACAATAAGCTATTTAATTTTAGCGAAAATGTGTCACAAAATATTGTCGCCGAAATAAATTGTAAATTAGTTTGTGGTGGATAATATATAATTTTTAATCAGGATTACATAATCAAAAATCAAAATCAAAAAATCAAAAATGTTTATTTTCTTTAACAATCTCATCATCTTAAAAATTAGTGGTTGGAACCTCCTTTTAAGCTTTAAAAGCCTGTGCCAGGAGGTACCGCCCTTCCTTATCTGGAGAATATTAACAATAGCGCGTGCTACATTTATGAGTAGGTATTTATGCTAGGTAAATATTACATTAAGATTTACATACAGTTACAAATGTTACAATAAAAATGCTGAGAAGCTTTATACAAGACATGCAAAAGGTATGTACATATAATTAGAAAAAAAAAAAAAAAAACAGATGTAAAATCCCTCGTGTGTGTGTGTGTGTGTGTGTGTGTGTGTGTGTGTGTGTGTGTGTGTGAGTGGGTGTGAAAATGTTTTGTACGGCTGTGTGTATTTTATATACATACGTATAATATACATAACAGGATTGTAAATTTCGATATTACAGGACTTTTGCGCTAACAAATTATTTATCTTTTGGTAAATAAAGCTATAACAATATTTACATTTATTTCAAGCGTAAAGTTAGAGCATAATTTAATCATCAACTTTAATTTAAAAAATATGTAAAATCTATAGAATAACCATCGTGTCAACCAAAAACAAAAATATGAGGTTTTTCAAACTGTTATACTATAAGTCAAGAGATTTTTACATATTTTGCTTTTAGGCCTGAGATACACTTGTAAGTTTTACTTACGTGAGTAGGGACAAAGCTATTTGCTAGAATGAGATAATGATATTTATCTCTCATTCTAGTATAGCTGTGTCCCTACTTACGTAAGTAAAACTTACAAGTGTATCTCAGGCCTTATGTTGGCTATACACACTCGTCGAGAGTTTCTCGCCGAGAATCTCGGTACTGCTCCGATTCCGATTCAATCGGAGAACCGCGAGACGAGACGAGAAGGGAACAGTATGTACCCTGGCATTCAAAAGTGCATGGAGAGGTTTCAACCGTCATATTAAGGCATTACGGTTGACATATTATATCCATGCACTTTTGAACGGCACTGTACATGTACACACTCGTTCTCGGCCTCGGGGTCTCTCGATGTGTGTGTACCCATTACGGTTTAACCTTTCAAATGTGTGTGGTGGCCAAAAATCGTAGCTTTACTTCAGTTGTGTTGTATAGAGCATAAAAAAACGTTCTAAAAAATTCTAAAAGTTGACCAAAATTCGGTCAGGATCCTTATCAGACAGACAATAGGTTAATTAATAAACAATATTTTTTCATAATCAATAAAAAAACATAGATACGAATAAACATGAAATATAATAAAAAAATAAAAAACAGTCATATCCACTCCACTACTCTTCATCACAACGTCGTTTGTAATCGTAAAAACGTCGCCGCAATAAAAAATAGCTGTTATTGTTAAAATAAACAATGGCTACAGTAAAGAGATGTAGGATGGCCGCAAACTTGTGTACATATAGACTAAAGCTATTCTAATAGGAACAGAAGCGACGAACTATTTAATGAAATTTAATTAAAAAAGTGTGTACGTGTAATCTTTACGCGCGATTGAAGTAAAACTTCTTTGACGATGATGTTTATTGCTATGTTGGCACTTTGACGTGTGTCATATTGTGCGTGTGTCACTACTGAGCGTTACTTCCGTCAGAAAAAATTCTGAGTTACCCTCTAGTCGCGCTTAAAGAAGTTTTACTTACTTACTTACTTAATGGCGCAGCGACTCAAAATGAGTCTTGGCCTCCGACACGAGTATAGTCCAGTCGTCTCGATCCTGTGCCATCTCCCGCCAGTTATCGGCATGGAGATCGCTGTTTGTCTACTCCAACAGCATCGCCCCAGCGATACCTGGGACGACCGATCGGCCTCCGCCCCACCTGGCGTCCCAAGTATGGCCTTTTAACACCGCGATCCTCCTCCATTCTCAAAACGTGGCCGAACCAGCGGAGGCGGTGAGCTTTTTAAAGAAGTTTTACTTCAAAAAAAATATTTTTACGCATTTCAGCTAGATACATGGCTATGTAAACAGGTATGTTACTCTATCTATAACGTGAGACACTTCTTTATAAGGTTCAAAACGTCGGTGTACAATCGCCCTCGAGTAGGACAATTGTTTTTCGAGAGAAATTAAACGATCTATGCCAGTGAAAGCGAATCAATCAAAGCCAACTCACCCCGTGTCTGCATGTCGAACGCCTGGTCGGTACCGACACTCTCCAACGGCGAGGTGATGCTGTAGTGACTGCTACGAGGGTTTTTGCACACAAATCGACAGTTTTTTACACGTTTTGGGTTTATCACTGCGAACGAGCTTGCGCCTACGAGAATGAGCGGCCATCGAATCGATCTACCTTCAACTGGCTTTTCATAAACGTCAAAAATATTCGAAAACTACCCTACCTACTGTCGCTAATCAATGTATTCCATTTTACGATATATAGAATATTTCTAAAAAAAAACAACAATTAAAACTAAACTAGATATGGTGTCCGGAACCATCATTCCGCCCACCAATACGAAGTATTTTACGAATAAACTAGTCTATAGGTAAAGGACACAACTTTACCAGAGGCCTTTGTAGTAGACCTGATTGTGACCGAACAGTAGCTACACGGGAGATCCCGTCTTTGCCCGGATGCAAAGATACTATACGACCAAGAGACCAATGAAGTGGCTTCAGTTGTTCATCTTTAATCAATACTAATGTGCCCACCTTGGGTTCATCAATATCCGAGTGCCATTTCGCGCGTTGATTTAACGTATGCAAGTACTCCAAATGCCATCGCTTCCAGAAATCACGATGCAGTTTCTGAACGAGCTGCCAACGACTCGAAATGGAAATGTTTGTATCGCTAGTTGAAGTATCTACGAGCGATGTCAAGGGCTCTAAGGTGAGAAAATGTCCGGGTGTTAACACCGACATGTCGTTTGGATCGGAATTCATCTCACAAAGTGGCCGTGAGTTAAGGGCCGATTCAATTTGGGCGGCCACTGTAAGAAATTCCTCATAAGTTAGGATTTGATTCCCTACAACGCGAGCAAGATGTGTTTTAAACGATTTAATGTTGGCTTCCCACAATCCGCCGAAGTGGGATGCGGCTGGTGGATTGAACGAGAATTCGATACTCTCACGAGAGGCTGCGTCTTGCATGAGAGGTAGTAACGCGTTATAAGCGCCTACGAAATTCGTACCCCGGTCACAATGTATACGTTGGCAACGGCCACGGCGAGCGATAAATCGACGCAGGGCAGCGAGAAAAGCTTCGGTGGTCAGTCCTATAACGAGCTCGATATGTGATGCTTTGGTCGCAAAACATATAAATAAACACACGTGTGTTTTAAAAGGCCTGGCCCCACGATAGCGTTTGATGTATGTGGGAAAAGGACCCGCAAAATCGACACCGATACACGAGAATGGTTTTACTTGCGAAATTCGAGTTTTGGGTAGGTCTGCCATACGGGGCACTAAAGGCTTAGGATTAGAGCGGAAGCACTTTATGCATTTCGATAAGCGAGAACTAATCACGCGCTTAGAAGCAAGGATCCAAAAGTTTTGTGCAATCAAGAAATTTAGCGTGCGTAACCCCGGATGTTGATTATCATTGTGTACTTGATCGATGACGAGCTGTGTCATGCGATCCTGACTGGGTAGCAGTAAGGGATGTTTGCAATCGTAATCGAGTTCAGAGTGAACCAGCCTACCGCCCACCCTCAACAAACCGGATGTATCGATAAAAACACTGAGTTTTCTGAAATGTTTAGGCAACCTTTTACCGTCCTTAAGAGATTTAATCTCACTCGAGAATGACTTTTCTTGAGTCAACTTTACTAAACTAGTAAGGGCACCATCGAGTTCCGATTGAACAAGTGGGCCGAAACGTCTGTTGTCAGGGTTACGACAGTTATGTACGAAACGATGAACGTAAGCGACAATGCGCTTAGCCTTATTCAGACTCGAATGTCTGGATAAGAAGTCGTCAAGCTGGTTGACGGCAGTGAACAATACGGTCTGTTTGGGGACCCTTTGTTCGTCCAACAAATCCGATTCAACTTCGATAGACAACGGTGACTTTGGCCAGGAGCTACTGTCAAGTGCCAACCAAGCGGGGCCTGTCCACCATAATGGATGGTTTACAAGTTCTCGAACCGTGACTCCGCGAGAGGCACAGTCGGCCGGATTGGTTTCTGACGTGACATGGCGCCAGTGACCAGCAGGTATTTTCTCTTGTATGTGACTTACGCGATTACTGACGTAAGTCTTCCAGCGTTGTGACGGCGAACGTAACCAAGAGAGTGTCACAGTGGAATCAGACCAACAGAATATATCCTCAAATTTGACGTCTGCGCCGTAGACTTCCTTTACGTGTTCGACGAGGTCTGTCAGCAAAACTGCAGCGCACAGTTCCGAACGAGGAATAGAAATACGTTTTAAAGGAGAGACCTTACAGCGTGACATTATCAAATGTATGGTGATGCTACCATCGCCATGCCGAATGCGAAAGTAAACGACAGCCGAATATCCCGCCTCCGAAGCGTCACAGAAGCCATGCAGCTGAACACTACAAGACTCTGTCGACGGAATGAATCGAGGTATTTCGAGAGACGACAATAAGTCGAGATCTAAACGATAACGAAGCCAGTTTTGGCTGATGTTGGGGGGTGCTACCACATCCCAATCTAATCCAAGAGTCCAAAGATCTTGAATTATGCGCTTGAACGAGAGTGTCAAGGGTGTAAGAAACCCAAGAGGATCGAATATGCGCGCCAATTCCGAAAGAATATTTCGTTTTGTACACTTTTCATGAAGTGTATTGACCGTGAAAGTGAACGCGTCACTGGACGGGTTCCACTCCATACCGAGCACCCTAACAGGAGATGTCGGTTCCGAATCGAAAGAGAGCGTCTTATTATGACAATGGGTCGGGTCGAGATTCTCGAGCAAGCGGGGGCAGTTGCTCGACCACTTGCGGAGTTCGAAACATCCTTTCTCTAGGATCTTGACAACCTGAGACTGAAGGTCGAGAGCTGATTCGACGGACTCAGCGCCTGTCACCACGTCATCGACGTAAATGTCTCGGTTGAGGACGTCAACCGCACGAGGATACTCTTTGCCTTCATCAATGGCCAATTGAATCAGGGCTCGAATTGCGAGGAAACTGGACGAAGACATACCGTAGGTCACGGTATTTAGACGAAACTCTTGTATAGGTTCATCGAGCGAGAACCTGAATAAGATGCGTTGAAAGTCTCGATCGGTGAGAGAGACTAAGATTTGTCGATACATTTGGCGTATGTCGGCTGTGAAGACAACCGCATGCAAACGAAAGCGAAGTAAAATCGAAACGAGATCAGATTGTAGTTTCGGTCCAACGAGCAACTGATCATTCAACGAGGGGCCTCCAGCAGGCTGAGCAGTTCCATCGAAGACTACCCTTAATTTGGTGGTGGCGCTGCTGGGCTTGAGCACGCAGAAATGCGCTAAGTGATAAGCACGCCTGTCTGGTTGGGGTTCAACTGGCTCCATGTGACCAGCATCGAGATAATCACGCATGAAATCATTGTATTCTGTCCGGAGCTCCGGTTCACGAGAAAGTCTCTTTTCGAGGGAGAGCAAGCGGCGCTCGGCGAGGGCGCGCGAGTCACCAAAACGAGGATCGACAGTTCGAAACGGCAAGTTTACGATATATCTCCCGTTCGAGTCACGTGTGTGAGTCGAGGCGAATATTTTCTCACACGTGACTTCATCATCAGTTAAGGGCGAAGCGTTAGGGAGACTTTCAATTTCCCAAAATTTTCGAATTTGGGAATCCAGCGATTCGATCGAGCAAAACAATGAAGTTTGGGAATGGGAAGTTGCGCAATGGGCCTTTCCCATGACAACCCAGCCAAGTTTGGTTTCAAAGATTGTGGGTCCATCGTCACAGTTGTGACGGTTACCCAAAAATATTTGACAAAATACATCCACCCCCAATAAGGCGTCAATGTTCCCAGGTTTATCGAAATTAGAGTCGGCGAGTTCGAATGCGCTGACGCATGACAGCCGGTCTATGTCAATTTTTACCGCAGGCTGATTGCTGCATATTTTGGGTGTAACAAAGGCTTCGACGCACATTTCGAAATCAGATTTCATGCTGCGAATGTTAAGAGTGGTATAAGAAGTTGTCAACGTTGACACCTCACAAACACCCTCGATAGAGGCATTTTTTTGTCGTATCGGAAGTCCAAGCCGCTGCGCGCAACGTCGCGTAATAAGGTTTGGCTGACTGCAATTATCTATGACAATACGAATTTTTTGATAACTACCGAACTTATCTAGTACCTCCACGCACGCAGTGGCAAAAAGAGAAATTTGGCCCACAGGTGCCGGGTCGGATGCAAGCATGGTCACTTGTTTGTCAGGCAAGTGCCTTGGGGTGTCGAGGGGCGAGGACGACGAGCAAGTCGCGGCTCCAACGTTGGTCGCGGCCGACGAACCGACGCTGACCTTGGAATTACCGCTTTCGATATCGAAATGAATAGTAGTGTGATGAGCGACATTACACTTTTGACAACGAGACTTCGAGGGGCAAGTTTTAACTACGTGTCCAGAACGTAAGCAGTTGACGCAGAGCCGATTGTCCTTGACAACAGAAAAACGCTCGTGAGGAGTCTTGTTCCGATATTCAAGACATTTAGCAAGATCATGATTTGACTTGCATAACACGCAAAACGATTCGATCGAGGTGGCGCTAGTGGTGACTAGCGTTTTATAGGTTGCGCCCGCGGATGCGCGATCCTGCGCCGGGCGCCAGGCAGCGGTGCGCGGCGCGGCGTGTGCGCGCGTGGTGCGCCCGGGTGCCGCGGGTGCGCGCGCCGCAAAGGCGGCGGCGCTCTCTGTGAGGTCGGCAAGCTCTAATGCTTGACCGGCCTTACTCACGTATTCTAACAACGAGTCGAATGACGGTACGTCCTTGTTGTCGTTCTGCAGTTCAAAACGACGACGAGTATCCAGGTCCAATTTATTGATCAATAAATAAAACAATGGGAAATCCCAATCGTTGACGGGAAATCTCAAGTTTTTCAAAACCGCGATATTTTCTTTGAAAGTGTCTACGAGTCGGCGTAATTCGCTAGGCGAATTAGATTTCAACGAGGCGTTCTGAATTTCTTCCCAATGTCGGAAGGCTAATTTTCGTTTGTTATTATATCGATCGATCAAAGCCGCGTAAGCGTCTAAATAATTGTTATCCGATAAAGGAAACCCTTTTAACAATTGCAGTGGTTCACCCGAAAGGAGTGAAATCAAAATCGAAAACCGCTCAATATTCGACAATCGTTTGTTTTGATGCACCATTGTGTTGAACATGTCGTAAAATGTTCCCCATGATTTAATGTTGCCATCAAAATTGACAAGATTTAAGCGAGGCAACTTAACGGACAAATCAGTTCTATTTGTCTCGCCCTCAATACTAGTCGCGGTCGACAACGAAGTATGAATTTCGATTATTTGAAAATATTTATCGTCAAATTCTTGACGTACGACATCCTCCTGGTCTAACTCATTCACATCCGTTATTTCCGAAATAAGTTTCAAGTGGTGGGTTTCAAAGCTAGAACAATAGCCGTCTATTTTGCTAAATCTAGACATAAACAACGGTAATCGCGAGGAATCCGCCTTAGCTTGCAACCCGGCGGCTAAACATTCGTCGATACGTTTGATCGATATTTCGCGTTTTAATTGCAAATTGCGACGAGCAAGTGCCTTAGACATGATTAGTTTAACTGTCTACCAACGCGTTAATTAAATGTAAAAGGAACTTCTTCAATAAACAAATCAAATTGTAGAACGAACAAATTTCAACCTTATTCACTATGATATAAGGTTCACCCGCCACTATACTATCGAATACACAACTTATAAATAATATTTGCGAAGAATAATTGATCTCACTACAATAGGTACGAAAATAATTCTTGTGAGAATTAATATAACGATAAATGTTCAAAACGATTAGAAGTGAGACTTGCAATTTAATTATTTTTCGAACGATTACGAATGTAGGTGACGAAACGAAAACACTAATTAAATGAATTATTTCACTACGACAACAAAACAGTTAGCACCGTGTTGTGCTGCCGTTGGAAAATAGACCTTAAACGACTGAGAATAAGTTTGCAAGTTTGCGCCAATTATGAGTGCGTAACGTAGGTATGTAAATAATTTCAGCAGAAAGTAACAAATTATTGATTAGGAATTAGGATTAACTATATATGTGATTTATGTGAATATTAATGGACATCTATCTGTGAACATTATTCGATAATAATGCACGATATTTGTGTAGACTAAATACGTAGGCAAAATATTACTAATTTATCTGTACTCGTACTATTGTGTAAATTATATTTGTCTAGGTATTATATTCACTTTACAAAATAACAATAACTAAATGTAATTATCGCTATTCTTAAAGTCTCCAAATCAACACTATTGTTTATAGGTTATTTTATTACGTAATCAGATATGGCACGCGGTGCAAATATTATCCGACTAACTTTAGAAGTATTCTATTCCAACGGTATCAATACCAAATTCAATGCCTATTAAATTTGGTCGTATAATATGATTGCATCATCAATTCGATGGGCTAAAATTCGATATTTCAATATAATATGCTAAAATAACTGTATATCTATAGGATTTTAGGCGTTTTAAGGTAACTTTATCTATAGGTAGCTAAACGATTGCTTATTATTGGACTTTGGAGGAATAATGGCTACAGGCTCGATGCTAATTACCTTTGCGATATTTAAATAATTACGAGGATTATTTATACGAAAATATGACTATGTATTGTGCGATATGTACGATAAGCGAAACGAAAATTAACGATATGGTAACGAGACGAGATTAGCGACAGTTGTAACGAAACGAAAGTGGTTCAACGTCACTCCTGGCCCCGAGACAGGTTAGCTGTTCTCAGTTTGAGGAGGATCCCGGTCGAAGGAACAAATGTACAATCGCCCTCGAGTAGGACAATTGTTTTTCGAGAGAAATTAAACGATCTATGCCAGTGAAAGCGAATCAATCAAAGCCAACTCACCCCGTGTCTGCATGTCGAACGCCTGGTCGGTACCGACACTCTCCAACGGCGAGGTGATGCTGTAGTGACTGCTACGAGGGTTTTTGCACACAAATCGACAGTTTTTTACACGTTTTGGGTTTATCACTGCGAACGAGCTTGCGCCTACGAGAATGAGCGGCCATCGAATCGATCTACCTTCAACTGGCTTTTCATAAACGTCAAAAATATTCGAAAACTACCCTACCTACTGTCGCTAATCAATGTATTCCATTTTACGATATATAGAATATTTCTAAAAAAAAACAACAATTAAAACTAAACTAGATATGGTGTCCGGAACCATCAGTCGGGATGTATTTTAAATCTATTACACTCGATAATAACATGCGACACAACAGAAAACTGTGCCGCCGAAATATTTTTTATCTTTTAAGATTGTTATGTTACTTTTACTATGT
The DNA here is from genome assembly GCF_947568885.1 of Cydia strobilella. Taxonomy (NCBI): domain Eukaryota; kingdom Metazoa; phylum Arthropoda; class Insecta; order Lepidoptera; family Tortricidae; genus Cydia; species Cydia strobilella. Next base: position 14,860,831 of record NC_086054.1, read on the forward strand.
TAGTTAGACATATAAAATTATGTTAGAGTTTTCAATGATTCACGGTTAGTTTCACTAGACTTATATTGACCGGGATATAGACCGTGATTACCTTTTGTATTATTTGTGAGCTCCCGATATTTCGACGCAGTTACATGCATCATGTTCACGGGTGACTCAAAACAAAAAATTAAATTATGTTGTTCGTTGCTGAATAAAATTTTGATTTTAGTTAGTAGGTAGGTATGCATTGTCTTAATTGCCTAATAGTAAATTGTATTTAATAGCTTTTTACTTAGTTTTAATGTGTGATCCGTTTACATAGTTTTATTTGATTTGTTCAATGTGCTAGTAACAAATGCAACCACTAAGACTATAGGTACAGGGTGGCCACAGAACAACGCACGTCTTGTTAAAAAGAAAATAAATTCTAATTAGAACAGTGAGCACCAGCGCGGGCGCAGGGAATGTGCGCGGAAATGTAATTAGTAAGCATACTAGTTTTCTAATTATACATATACTTGCAAGAGATTTGTTGAGTCTAACGTAACTTTATTTTATCTTTTCTGTTCTAGTAGTTACTACCTTATAAGATTTATTTATTATAAGATATATTTACTATACCCTTGAAGTAATATTGGCCCATTGGTTGACTAAGTAGAGAATGCCATAAGGCATTAAGTCCGCCATTTGTACTATCATGTGTTGTGCAATAAAAATTTAATAGGTAAATAAATATTTATAGGATATGTAATATTTTGATGCCGCGGGATTATTATATTCGGGTGTATGTAACTTACACGCAAAATTTGTTCTGCCCTTTATTTTTGAAAACAAAAAATACCTTTTTTCGAGCCTGTCTGTATAAAAAAGGCTGCGCCACCAAATGGAAGTTCTTATTACTTTTACCAATAAATTTTACTATAATATTTACCTATAATGGTCAGTGAACCGTATCGTCGATAAACTTTGTCGTAGTAAAAAAAGCGGATTAAAGAACGTTCTATATGTCATTGTCATTGAATTTAATGTCATGTAGCCACCACTGGCGCTAGTTATGCACGCTTAATGTCGCGCCACGATATGGTCCGACCGGACCGGCACATGATCGGTCGGTTAATCCGTGTAAGTCTACTTAATGTTATGTACTTATGTTATGTTCTTATGTCGACATATTGTATCTCTTTTTGTATTAGTTTGTGTAAACGATGTGTAATTTTATTTTTCGCCATATTTTATGTCTCTTTCTTTTATGTTGCTTTCTTTTTGTCTGTTACCTTCCGTGATTCTCACCTGATGGTCTCATGAGAAGATCAGCGCTGGAAGTCGCCAGCAGCATGCTGAGATGGGGCCATTTCGTGACACTTTATTTTCATGTTCTTTTAATGTATGTCTATTGTCTGTGTGTGTTTACGAATAAAGTATTCTATTCTATTCTATTCTATATCTTCGTTACTCTATGGTTACTCTATACCGCCGACAGCGCTCTGAGTAACAAAAATAGCGTTTCAAAAATATTGAACGTTGAAAAATAGTCGTCAAACAAATATGATAATAATAACTTGAGACGACAAACACTTGATATTTGAGGTTAGCTTCATTTTCACTGGTAATGTGTAGAAAGTAATGATGACAGACTTTTCGCATGACTCAATTCTTTCGGTTCATTTATATTCATTGCAAGTTAACATGATTTGTTTGACTAATACATAGTGTGAAATGCTGCCAAGTGTCATTGGATGTATTGAATTCAGAAATAATAAATATGTAATTGCGGAAATTATTTGCTTTCCTAATAGTATATTCCAATATATAACCACCCACCGTATCTCCTGGACACAGCTTTTTGTATTTTCCAGTTTACCTTACGTCTAAGTACATTCAAACGGCCGCTATGACTGTTTTGTTTGCGCTATGTGTGTTTTTATTTTTAGTCTGCCTCTTTCGCACTCATAAAATGTTCATATATGTAATGGCTTCCCTTTTGCACACTTCAGTTATCTTTAAGCATAAGAGTCATTAACTGGTCGTATGGCAATACAATTCATGGTCGCTTTACAAATTTACAAATTAATATCTAGATTCTTTACCTAATGGGCTGCGTTTTCGCTTAGCTTAAGGGGCCCACTGACTATCAGTCCGCCGGACGATATAGGTCTGTCAGTTGTTCGGAACTGTCAAATTTTTGTTCTGACAGGCCGATATCGTTCGGCGGACTGATAGTCAGTGGGCCCCTTCAAGTAAGTCCAGAGGATCTCCTGTGTTTGTTTTTGGGCACTCATGGAAAATATGGTAAATAGAGGTGCTCAACAGTCGCACTTCGTTGTATCTCGCCACCCACCCATAAGAGCCCGGTATCGATTTTAGTCGCAAAAATGTAAAATTGATAGATTTAGTCAGTGAATTTGTACACCTTTTGTTACGTAATAGAAATAACAACTACTTACTGGTTTTTATTAGCACGTCTTTTCATCTTGTCGTTTAATAGATTAGTAATGTTTTTTTTTTTCAGATGGACGTTTAGGTAAACGCACGTAAATCACTATTTTCTTACTTGTAAATTTCGTAAAGTTTGGACTGCTAAACATGGTAATTTTGTACTATACATATCCTGTACTCCAAAACAAGTGACAATTTCTCTGAAAATCAACTTAATTTCAACGTAAATTTGATATTTAAACAATCTGCAACATTTGCTGAAACTGTTCTTGTACATCATTTTGTATAATTTACCACCATAATTTTTTGATGAATTTTTAAATACGGGCAGTCTCGTCATATATTACCGGTGACACACGCTCGCGACCTAGTTATTTAAAGGCAAAATTAGAAGACGTGCTAATAGAAACCAATATCTGTTATTTATATAATACATAACAAAAGGTGTACAATTTCAACGACTAAATCTATCAATTTTATATTTTTGTTCTAAAATCGTTACCGGGCTCTTGTAAGTGTAAATCTAAAATACAAACCTAAATCTATCCATTCTTCACTCACCTCGTTCGTTTTCGCTTCATTTCGTTGTCACTTATCAGAGAGGTGTCGCATTCCGTACGCTCGCCAACGTAAACATCAGTAGCCAAATCTATTATGGAGATCTGTGACATTTAATAGATGACTTTTTCATTTTTAAGAGAAACTAGGAACTAAAAAGTCCTGGCTAAACTAGTATTTACTTTTAAGAGCTATCGAAGACATGCGTAGCATACTCGTAACAAAAACTTTGCGCGGAAATTCGCATAGGTACATAAATATAATCCATTTACCCATGGTATCAAAAAATCTTACTTTTGTTATAGTACGGACGACCTCTATGCAGCTAATTTTATTTGTGCCCTATCGATAACTTGCATTGATCAATAATGATTGGACAAAATGGACATGTAGGTAGATATATACACGGTGGCTAAATAATAAGTGCATTCCCGTTGCCAGGGAGGTTTTGGGATTATACTGAGCAACTTTTACTATGGGACCAACCCTGAAATCGCGAAAAAATTTTTGGCTCTTTCATACATTTTGGCTGGTCCATTTTCTATGGGAGGGTAACATTTTTTTTCGTGATTTCGTGGTTGGTCCCATAGTAAAAGTTGCTCAGTATAATCCCAAAACCTCCCTGGCAACGGGAATGCACTTCTTTTTTAGCCATCCTGTATAACGATTAAATTCTACCAAAGCAAACATTGAACAATTATAGCTTTAGTTACGACAGACGTGATTTTTTTTACATATACTTTTTAAATTTAATCCTACTCTTATAACTATAAGATGTATATCCGCATTCCTGTTATTTTGTGTTTTACTAAAAAAACCGTGTCATTATTTCCAACACTCGCCAGCTACTTTATTCCCCGAATACTTTACATTCCCCCAATTATTTCTTTATGTTCCGACTCGATTATTTGTTGCTATTAGCCGGGAACCATCAATCCCTACTATCTTGTTTATTAGAATGTTAACTGAGGTTATTTCGACTTTTTCGACTCGTAGGTAATACGGGGGAATTCTAAAAACTTTGTTTACGGAACCAGGCGTGACTCACTCCGCGATTTCGTCGCGCCGCTACAAGTACATGCGGCCGCCCCCAGTTCTGAGGTCTAGCCGTAGTAGTAATGGGGTTGGCAACTGTCAAAGGTTTGCAGAGATGGCGCCATCATAGCTTGCTCCTTTTTCTATGAGATTTAGCTTAAAGGGCTGCCATCCAGGGCATTAAAAAAACAAAACTGACACAATTCTAGGGATTGACAGGGCAAGCTATGCTGGCGCCATCTGGTAAACACTTCGACCGGCCAACCCCATTGCCGCGCACCGCTACGGAACGGACGCCTGTTTGCGCATGCGCCACCTAGCGGTCATATCTGTCGTAATAGACACGTTTTGTTAGAGAGTGAATCTTCTGTACCTATAGTACTATTATTTATTCTGTGACGGAACGCAGAAAGTGGTGTAGGGTTGTTATATCAAAATAATTGTTGTGATAAAACTTTGGATGGCACATTAAAAGCCCTGACATATATATTATCCATTAAGCTTAGAAATAAATGAAAAGTGGGAAAACACTGTCTTGGGCGGGACTTGAACCCACGACCACAGAATAACTAGTTTCTTTATATTATCCATTTACAGATGTTTACTTTGGCTGGCACTCATTTTGCTTATGATTAGTGTAGGTTTCTAAAAAACCGAATATTTGCAATTGTCGGCTACAATCTGGACTAAAGAGCAAAAGCGAGGAGTTCGAACACAAGATATATGTGACATACTATATAGGTGCTAAGTCGCAGCTTCTGTAGGTAAATTAGTGAACTATTCAATTCTTTATTGATAAAATAAAATTTCAAAATTATCTCACACACACTTTTATTTTTTTAACACTTTATAAGTCATAAAGGCTGTCAGAAATTATGCAAAATTTAACCCTATCACTTTAAAACATAGGGTTTAATTTTGCATAACTAATTAAAAGTAATATATTTCCCACATGATTTTGAACTATCACTCCAAAACATAGTTCAAAATCATGTGGGAAATATATTCCCTCTGTCTTATAAAGGCTTAACAATAGTCAATAAACATATTAAATATATTAATATCGGGTCACTCGCGTATTTTAAGTCGAAAAACGCTCGATAGGTTTTTCGACTTAAAATACGTGAGTGACCCGTTATTAATATATTTAATATGTCTGTGTCTCACGGAAGTTTTGCTATTAAAATAGTCAATAAACTTGTGTTCAGTTAATTCTGTAAGTTCCTGCTTAGGTAGTATTTTCTTCTGATTACTTAATATGTTTTGATGAAGTCGGACTGATTTTAATTTTCTGTAATGTAATGACTTTTTTTCTTTCAAAGTACGAACAACACCCTGTAGCTTAGCGGAATCATGATAAACATAGGGCGTGTGTCGTGACTAATGGCTACAGCGTGTTCCCTATTTTTAGCTCGTACTAATTGGACGCACAATACGTCAGCTGAAGTCGTCACGTCGATTGTCTACCTGTCGAATAAACAAGACTATTTATTGTTTTTTTTTTGCTGTTTTTAGAGTTCCGTACCCAAAGGGTAAAAACGGGACCCTATTATTAAGACTCCGCTGTCTGTCCGTCTGTCACCTGGCTGTATCTCATGAACCGTGATAGCTAGACAGTTGAAATTTTCACACATGATGTATTTTCGTTGCTGCTATAACAACAAATACTAAAAACAGAATGAAATAAATAATAAGTGGGGCTCCCATACAACAAATTTTGCCGTTGTTTGCGTAATGGCACGGAACTCTACACGTGCGTGAGTCCGACTCGCACTTGGCCGGTTTTTTTATATATTTGAGAAAAAACGCGATCTCTATTTCGTCAGTTCATTTTAAGAAAAAGTTACAAAATATACAAATTTACCTATCTAAAATGTGCAGATTTTATTTTCTTTCTAATGTAAAATGGACGTTATGCTTTAGATTTAGAATACATTTTTGTTTTCGCCTCATCAAGAAATACTTGTTCAAAACAAATTATTTCAACATTATCTAAACTTTTCTTTCTTATTTCTTTATTGCCATACTAATAACCGGTGCTATATCGAATTAATTCGCTCATTCGTCAAATTATAATGAATTATTATGAGCAAAAACAGACAATTGTAGACAACTGTCATGGCGTGGCCATTTTGTCATCTACCCACATTTATTAGTTTCGATCATACAACTTCCTGAACATAGCGATTACTAATATTTACATAGCTTGTATCCGGAAATCTATTTTCTTCTAATTTGCCTCTTTTTAGGAAGAGAGTTTTTTTGTTTTGTTTTTTCATACTTATTAGGAGATACGATTATGACACACCTACCTATTTAACAGCAAATTTTTAAAGTTCTGTGTTTTATTTTTTAGTTTATATTTCTTTAATGCCACATTCAGAAATTAATAAAAATAGCTAATGCCACATGGCACCGCTTGATACTTGTATATGGGGATACTCGGGTTACTCCAAATTTTTTGTGTCGCTGACCTTTTCGTTACCGTCAAAGTATTTTTATTATTTTCTGACGCCCTCTTTGTCACATGTATACAATCTGCTATTGGTATAATTATGCAGTTAAAATCGACCATAACGATTGCCGACAAAGTTATATTAATGCCAAAATATTGTTAATTTCCGCATCTTTTAGTATAATTTAATAATTTCCTGAACCATTTGAACGGACATTATTGTCATTAACAGGGCACAGAGGTTCACAAAAAGCGAACGAAGTGGGAAAATTTGTATACAAATCTAATAATCGATTAGTGAATTGTATCAAATTGCAAATTGTATGCTTCTGGTTTTAGTAAACTGAAACTAAATCGATAAAACTGATTTAAGCTTCCTGTGTGTAACATTTGACCTCAATTAAGTGCTTTTAAAACTTAATTTGATAACAGTAGCACTATAACCCAATAAAATTGAGAAAACATTTAATTTAACAACCAAAAAGACATTGTATCTTCTATATGGGTGGCCCGTCGCTATTTTAGTCGGCGGTAGACAAACTGTCCATAAATAACAAGTTTTCGGACAATTAATAATAGGGCTTTTCTTGGCCTATAATGGGGATAATATTAAGCGTATGTTGTTTTTATGGTGCGTTATTTTGGTTACTTGTGTGGCAATTTGTACTTTCTATTTCAAGATTTAATGACGTACAAAATTAACATGTCACGGTGTTTTTTTTTATGATTATGTGTACCTATGATATATTTAGGTTTATTTGTTTAATCAATGATAATATCAAAAAGTTTGTTTGTTATATGATAAGAGTAATAACTTGTTTACGATAGAAATGTGATACTAGTAATTTAAAGTAAAGCAAATATTTAAGGTACGGAATCCTACGACGATGTCGATGACGGAATTGATATCTAGACTTATTCTTTATTCTTTATTCTCTATTCTCTATTCTCTATTCTCTATTCTCTATTCTCTATTCTCTATTCTCTATTCTCTATTCTCTATTCTCTATTCTCTATTCTCTATTCTCTATTCTCTATTCTCTATTCTCTATTCTCTATTCTCTATTCTCTATTCTCTATTCTCTATTCTCTTTTCTCTATTATCTATTCTCTATTCTTTATTCTTTATTCTTTATTCTTTTTTCTTTATTCTTTATTCTTTATTGTATTGCAGTCATGTTCATAATACATTAGGTGTTACACTTTAAGGATGGTAGGTACATGACACCCTGTAAGGGCACTCAATTTTTCTTAAGTCTAGGTAATTACATGCATCTCATACAAATAGCAATAAAATCTAGATTTCTATTAAAGTATGAGATAGTTAGAGTGTTCAGAAAACGTCAAAATCTGCTTTACTCGAAGTTAGACAAGCAAAGAATGCTTTTATGCAGTAATCATTACAAACTTTTTTTTACATTTGATAAATATATAAACCTCTCACCTAACACGCTTAAACCGCTGAACTGATTTAGTCGAAATTTGGCATAGAAATAGTTTGAGTCCCGTGGAAGGACATAGGGTAGTTTTTATCCCAGAAATCATCCTTTAAGGGGGTGAAAAGGTGGGTGGAAGTTTGTATGGGAAATCGATAAAAAAAATATTGGATAAAAAATAAGCTACCCAGCGAAGTCGAGGGCAAAACCTAGTTATTTATAAACGTAAATCAACAATCATTCATTCGGGTAATTAGTTTCAATGAATAATTAGTGTCAATGAATTGCAAAAACCGTTAGTTCAAATATTACAAATAGGTAAAGTTACAAAGTCGACAAAGAAGTCATTAATTACCTCGCTATTATGAAACAATGCCTTTTTGCTCGTAAGGTTTTAAGTGGCTTTACTTTCTTACTTTAATTCTATGTGACCACAATGATCAATAAAACTTTCTACTTACGATGTGTCTTGTTGTCTTTACTTATTTGATTAATAGGGGATATTACTGCAGTGTTCTGCCACCAAAGTGCAGCACTAGCCCCTTTAGTAAACCATAGAGTAACTTATACACACTGTGCCTATAACAGTTTTTTGACAAGTTTTCAGAGATAATAAAATATGACATTGATGCATCAAGGCGGTTTGTTTACAGAGGATCTACCGGGAAACGCGAATCCGAAATTTCGCTATCTGCCTCTTTATCGCTCGAATATGCAAGAGTGACAGAGATGTTAAATAGGTAACGAAATTCAGATTTTCTTGTTTCGCGATAGACCCTCAGATTGTGGTAGTGGCGCCCCCTACGCAGTTTCGTGAAATTTTCCTATTGAAATTGATTACATGTAACAATTAAATTGGATAAGAAACTAAATTGGATTTCTTTTATTTTTTACTTTATTTTACGGTTTTTACTTACCATAATATTTCGATCTGCAGCGCGCTATCAATGGATATTTACGACTCGATTCGAACAATACTTATAAGAAGTAACAGCGGTACGATACCGATCTGTCAGTGTCAAAAGTGACGTATTTTTGTTAAAGAAATGTCACTTCTGTCACTGGCAGATCGGTATCGTACCGCTGTGACTTCTTATAAGCATTGTCTGAATCGGGCCGCTAGGCTCTTGTTAAATTGTCACACCATGAAAGACCGCAAAGAATTCTAATAATATTATTTTCATGTACCGTAAACTGGGGTTACTTTGATTCGTGGGGTAACATTGACCATCGATTTCTGAACGCTTTTATTGTCTATTTCTGTTAAGCATGCCAACCACATCATAAAATATTTAAGTTCGCGTTCAAAAATCAACTCCCTAATCCTCAAAAATCGATAATCAATGTTACCCCGCGAATAATAATAATAATAATAATAATAATAATAAAATACTTTATTGTGCACTACAAAGAAAAATACATGTTACAAACAATGACAGGACATAAGTGAGTAGGTAACAACAGGCGGACTTATCGCTAAAAAGCGATCTCTTCCAGACAACCTTCAGATAGCGATTCAGTGGCTAGAAATAAGTTAATGGGCAGTGCAAAATAACAAAGGTGTAAAGTTTACAAATCAAATACCTAAGTATAAATAACAAACAATGAAAAATAAACTACATAAACTACATATATTATTTAAGCAACAATAATACACTACATAAACCTACACAAAATACATAAATACATAATGAGAATTCAAGCAAGAGAAGAATAACGACCAGGTAGCGTGAACAAAAAGAAAAATATATATGTGTAAGTGAAAGGACCAAGACTAAGAAAGAGATTTTAAATAGTGTTCTTTTAGAAGTTTTTTAAAAATGGGTAGGGATTGAGCACGTCTTATATCAATGGGCAAAGCATTCCACAATCTTACAGACTGGAAAGTGAAGGATTTGTTGTAGAACTTACTAGATGACCGAGGGGCAGCAAGAAGGCGATTCTGAGCACACCTAACAGACAAAAGAAAACTAAACCGTTTTTAAGGTATTCAGGAGTATTTGGAATAAATAAAGTGCGATAGAGTAGAGACAGGATATGTGTATTACGTCGGAAACGAATCGGTAACCACCTGAGCTGTGACCGGAAGCTGGAGACATGATCAAATTTTCGTAGCCCGAAAATGAAGCGAATGCACACATTTTGAAGCCGTTCAATCTTGTTCAATTGCTCTTCGGTAAGATCGAGATAAGAGAAGTCGGCATAGTCTAAAATGGGAAGAAGAAGGGATTGGGCCAGCGCGGTTTTAGTGGAAAGTGGTAAAAAGTTGCGGAGACGCCTAAGAGATCCCACAGCGGCAAAAATTTTACGACCGACTTCATTAAGTTGCGGACCCCAGGAAAGAGTACGATCCATAATCACGCCCAGATTCTCAATCAAATCAAATCAAATCAAAGTAACTCCATTTTACGGTAAAAAATTAAAAGTATAACATTTCTGCTCCTTATATTAAATGTTACTATAATTTTCAAGTATTTAATTGTACTTAACATTGCCTAAAATGGTGAAATAGTAAGATACCACCAACAATAAAAATCATCTTATCTTTTCCTCCTCTCCTTAAATAATTTTAACGAACTGAGCGTGTTATTTATGTGTATTAAACACACAATAACCATCGAACTCATAAATCAGTCCCAACAAGCAAATAATGCAGGCATTTTATTATCAATAAAGTGTCCGCAAACATTTTTAAAACTAATTCTTCGACTTTACAAATTCTGTACTCCTTCAAACAGTTATTCGAGTGTGAGAGAGATGGCCTGATGTAGTAAATTTTCATTATTTTTAAAACATTGAATCCTGTAAGTTGTGATTGAAGATATTTCGGGAATAAAAGGGATTCGCTGCATTTTCTAGAAAGAATTAGTCATTTGTTTTGATTCGGTTTGTTTATTTCACACTTGCGAAAAATTCCGTAAATCCTTTGATGTCAATAATATACCGTCACAATCAAAATTATAATTGAATCCATACAATAATAACTGCGAGATATTTATATAGATAGTTAGACTAACGGATAATTATTGCGGAAGTATTTAAAATACGGTCAAAATATTTTATTTAATAGTTAGTGAAACTTTTCCAACTTTTTGGAAACATTCCGAAACCTGTATTAACCTGAATTTGTTATGTAACCACGCAATGGTATAAAGATGCAGATATATTGAGAATAACGGACCTCTTGGTCTCAAAAGTATATTAATAAAGTCTGCTACGGTGGGATTATTCTGGCTACTTGGTATTATTCTGGCTACTTGGTATTCTTTTCACCTCTCAGTATACAATACAAATTACTATTAAAAACAAGGTTATTTTTCATGTATATTTGTTTTAAGGAGTCCTCGATATTTCGGCACAATTGCATATGCCATCTTCAAGAAGTAACTGAGGTAATTGTAGTTTTTCAATATATATTTTACCCTTGCGTTTATCTACGAAACGACACCAAATTGAATCCCTAATTGTCTTGCAATCCAGCATTATTTCGTTTTAATTTATATCCAAACTTAGCCATAACATTAGTCCTAGTGTGGTCTAATCCGTCCAATATACGACCAACCGTCTCCGTCCCATAAAACGGTCATTTAGCTAAACGTGATTAAGTATTATTTATAGTTATCGTAACTTTAGACCACTGACACTAAACTCGACTGTTAGACTTCACATCAGCTTATGGTCGCGCGTATCTCATATGACATATATATTATACCATGCCCGCAATGTTCGCGAACTTTTACTAAAAGATCGACTACTGTCACAATCCTTACTTTGAGATCTCGTTAGTCGTGTAAAAAGTAGTGTGGCTCCTCTATCACTGGCAACGTCTTGCCGCAATATGCTAACAGATGACGTTAGCAAGCTAGAACGCAATTTGGTAGAAATCTACATCGCTCTTACGGAGTTCCAAATGTCAGTTGCTGTGTGTATATACAACTTCCGACGAACTCTCAGTGGCCTACGGTCCCCAGGCATCACCCGCCTGGAGAGTGTAGGTACTCTCTATTTGCCCTCTCTCTATTTACTACAGTAGTTTGTCTATTAATACAAAGCACTATACCGAATAAAATGCACCATAAAGCATAGATTTAAAACAACTTGAGAAAAGTCACGTATTTAATACATATTTCATCCCAAACGATTACACTGAGACTGATTTTGACAGTTTGTATGACATATGCATGCCGTGGGACGGTTATTTTTGTAAAAAATGACAAATAACTCATTATAATATCTATACATTTAAGTGTCGCTGGAATTATTAAAATAGACATGAAAGATAAAATTGATAGGGTTAATAGTTTATATTTCGACACAAATAATTAATTTAGTTCTTCAAATGTAACTCCTTTTAATGTAGGTTTAACTAAGACGTTAATGTTTTGATTGTCAATATCAAAGAGAAAAGACATCGGTTGAATCGTAATTTGAAACAGCATTATTTAGAATATTCTGTGGAAAAGAAAATCTTCGTCCATTCAAAATCCTGAAATATCTAAATCATAAACTATGATTACTATTAGCAGGTATTGTTACGTAAGAATGAGTAATGACATTGATAAATTTACTAAGTTCCAAAAAATTAAATCATCAATGAACAAATCAAAGATTATCCATGGCTAATATCGGCTATAACATTTAAAACTCGCCCTGTGTCGAAACGTCGGTAAATAAAGGTAACAAAATAAATTCGCGATAGACCCGATTTTATATGTGATTTATGTTTATCAGAAGTGTTCAAATGTCATGTATTTTGACACTCTTCTGGAATGCTCCAATCCAACTTGCATCTTTTGCACGTTTTCCGTATTTTTCCCTATAATAACATTTCTATCTTTGCATAAGACCTTACTGGAAACCTTAGACAAGGCGGTAATAAGGACCTTTGGGTCGCATAAATATCCTGCAAGTCAATTACTGAATGTAGATGCAGAAAAAAGCTATGGAAAAGATAATAGTATGTACAGTAAAATTGAAGTTAGCGAGATTCCTAAAATTCGAAAGAATAAATAGCAATATATATAAAAAAACATGCAGACATAATTATCTTGATAATAGTCGTAGGTACTCTAATTTAGTCTGTTTTTTTTTTATTTACCTAGTCATGTTTCGGTTACTAAATCTGCGCCGATTTTTATTTGTCGATTTTTTTTTATAGATATAGGGACATAAAATCTGTCTAGTTTGGTGAGCTGCTTAATTATTCTGAGGCTATAAACAAAGAAGTCAGATTTGTATCAAAACTGACTCGACTCAATAAAAAATTCCAAATTATAAGTAACATGACCAGCGGCCGTAGCACGGTCGGATTTTCATCACCTTTCACCATGCCTGTCACGTTCTAACAAGTATGCAAGTGCGAAAGTAACAGGCATAGTGACAGGCGATAGAAATGGAACCATGCTGCCACCGCTTGGATGGTTATCTTAAAGGAGACGCTCTTCTTTTGTACAAATAAGCGGTATTTGTCAAGAATCAAGAATCATTTCATTTATTCATGGTATAGGATTACAAAAACTATATATATTTAAAACATGAAGTATATAGTTACTACGAAAAGGTCCCGCCTCAGCATACTGCTAACTCCTACAGTTAGCGCTGATCGATTGTGTTTTATTTATCATCATCATCATATCAGCCCTTTATCGCCCACTGCTGAGCATAGGCCTCTCTTTCAGTACGCCAGTTGTCCCGGTACTGAGCTAATCTCATCCAGAAGTGACCCGCAATCTTCCGGATGTCGTCCACCCAACGAGCCGAAGGGGCTTCTTTCATTCGAAAGCGGCCACCATTCCGTTAACATTTTAGTCCACCTGCCATCACTCTGCCTAGCAACATGTCCCGCCCAACTCCATTTTAGTTTGGTAATGGCGAAACCAACGCCATAGTATAGTATAGTATAAATAAAGTATTTACCACTAAATTAATTATGAATTGTCACCAAGTTCAGGTAAAGTGACAAAGATTGTATCGCTAGGGTACGCCATTACCCCGATCCGATCCGATACGCTATCAACAACGAAGTCAGACTTGTATAACGCCGTATGATTAATGCGTTTCCACATTAGTGCGAGGGGGAGAGATAGAATTGTTGGGCTAGACAGAGGGCGGGTAGATTTTAAACATTTTAAATAAAATAAATTGTAAAATGAATTGTAGTGTATAACTAGCCTTATGAACCGATTTTGCATGTACAACCAGCCTTAAAGTTTATAGTCTATGATTGTTCATTATTTTAGTATGTGGGTATTTTTGCACTTAGTAATTTTTCCTCAGTCACCCGTTGACCACGAACGCTGTAAAGGGTTCGAAACGTCGGGATGTATTATAAATTCAATATACGCGATATAATCCGTTTTCATAGTTTTATTTCATAAAATAAATTCATTATTTTAGGGCATTAGTACACAAATTGACTAGTCCCACCGTAAACTCAATTATTTATTTCATTTTTCTTTCATTCCTTTTAAGGGTTCCGTACCCAAAGGGTAAAAACGGGACTCTATTACTAAGACTCCACTGTCTGTCTGTCCGTCTGTCACCAGGATGTATTTCATGAACAGCTAGACAGTTGAAATTTTCACAAATGATGTATGTCTGTTGCCGCTATAACAACAATTAACTAAAAACAGAATCAAATAAATATTTAAGTGGGGCTCCCATACAACAAACATGATTTTTTTGCCCGTTTTTTGCGTAATGGTACCCTTAGTGCGCGAGTCCGACTCGCGCTTGGCCGGTTTTTCTTTTGTGTACAAAATGTCGCATCCGCTGCTCTCCTGGCCCGCCCCTAAGGGATTGATACTGTCTCGGCGTGGATCGATGGCGTATCTACATAAACGATTATTGTCCGCTAATACCTCTTTCGCACAAGAACAAAAGACCTGTTTCGGTTAAACATACCTTTGATATTATGATAAATGAGATGTATCACGCGACAGATGTATTTTTAATTCAACGTGCATTTACACTTCCTTTATAATCCTCCTTCCTCCTCCGTCCTTTTCTATACAAAAGACTTCGCAAAATTTAGATTTATTATTCCGCCTGTGGCGGGGTGGCCTAGGGGTTCATGGCGTTAGCCGCGATAGCTAAAGACGCCGGTTCGAATCCGGCCTTCACCACTGGAGGGCTCCGTCACTTTTTCTTTAATATATGACATCTATTACAGTTTTTAATTTATATATAGTAGTGTGACTACTTAAAAAACACAAATCAAAATATTTAATAAAATAATTTGATTTGTTCTCGAACTTGTTCTTAGATTTATATGTTTAGCTACACGAAGTGTAAGGAAACGCTGGAAAATGATTATGATATGACTGGATTTACAATAGGATAAATAGGATAATTATTCGATTAATGCAGTATAGTATTGTAGCTAAAATATATTGTGTATTTTGTAAGTGAAAATTTATTTTCATGGACAATATGTTTACCATATTTCTCGCCTGAAACATAGGGAAGCCTAGTTCAGGCACATGTAAACCATCGCTATTTTTTAAGTCTTTGTTTTATATGAATGTAACCATGCAATACGTGTTTTATGTTTATGTTTATGTTTATGTTTATGTTGTAAATTATGTTTATGTTTTATGTTTATAATAGTTATAAAGGCATGAAGATTTTTGTTATTTTTTTATTACGTTTTCATCTCATATAAATCTTGTTCTTATAAGGATCTTGTTGGCTTTACTACTAAACATTTATTATACTACTTTAACGAAAAAAACGTAAAAAAGTAAAAATTAATGTTTTGTATTTGCGCAAAGAAAGAAAAAGAAATACAATTATGTAATAATTATAACTATTTTTACAATAACTTTTTATGAAAATTAACCCGCAACTCTGGACGCAATAAATTAAAATCGAATTGTATTATTCTTAGTTACAATATAAACCTGTCTTTGTTAGTAAGTCGCAATACAGATAAAGAAAAAATGTTTAATAATAATATATAATAGGACAGTTTATTTTGTCCAATTATCTTAAAGTAGTTATTCCAGACCTATTTATATTCACACAAATACATTATTACACTAACCAGTTGAACAACAGACGACATTCGCAAAATATCCATTATTACCACACAAAGCCACAAACACACCTAAAACAACTGCCACTCGTTAAAAATGTCTTTAGTTAACAACTTTAAGTACCTAAGCGTCAATACTTAATATACCGCGTACGCAGGGTGTCCCATTGACGCGCCGTAATTATTCGCTGATGTCAACTCGAATGCTTAAGAGACTATACAGCTCACAATACCTTTGACGCGACTTTGTCTCTCTTGCAATTACAACACCCCTTATTATTTTTACAAAGTTTTTGTACAGTTATCACAACTTTTACTCGGTTGATTTAAGGTTGAATTTGGTCTGAATTAGCGGTAAGTATTGAGAGTTTTTAAGAACTAGACGTAGGTGGTAGGTAAAGGTATGACAGGTTGGAGATTGTTCAGAAAGCGACACTTGTCATTTTTTTGTTTAATTAGATCTTTGGAGGAGCTGCGGTAGTGATGGTTTTCTTTATTTCGTTTGAATAATAGTCCTTTATACTTATAATTTATATAATTTTAATCTTTACAAGATGGAAAGAATGTTTTTATTATATTTAAATAAACTAGAGCACTTTTGTCACATGCCATATTTCATAAGTGGGGTAAAAATTATATGTTTCCTTCTTTTTTCCAGTGCTACTTCTTATATTAATTGTAATTTGTTTCGTTTTTTTATTCGTTGAAAGATTACTAATTTTACCAGACATAAATTATTTAAAGAGCATTAGGTATTAAGTAAAAATATGTGTTTTGATAACAAACTATACTTATTTTATTTATATTTCAAAACACGGAAATTGAAAAAGGGGAAAACTGTCCATACTCATATCATATATATGCAATATATTTTTACACTTACAAAAAATAAAAAAACAGGTATAAAAATGTCACACAGTGATGTTTATTGCTTTCTATGTGTTTTCATTTTAAAGAAACATCCCTCATCTTAAAACCTATTGAATATTAAATTATCACTATTGGTTTCACATAAAATTTTATGCGAAATTGAGTCTTAATAATTCATAACACAATACTGACCTCCCCTAAAACCACAAAATACAATGAGCATAAACAAAATAGAGGGTAGAACTAGAATTTTACGCTGTAATGTGAGTGGTCTGCTGACGTATTCCGTATCGAATCGATGTCGAATTCAATTCGATATGGGTTGAGCGGTCAAACCCGATAAGTCGAGATATTTTTTCATTCAACTCCACGTATGTCACATATAGTTCTAATCCAAAAACCCTTTTGCTCGAGTTATCGGGTTTGAGCACTCACCCCTCGAATGTAGGTACTAAAGTGGGACTTTTAGGTAAGGTCAATGCTGTCAAACTCCGTACACAAGCGTATTTTTCTTATTTTTTACAACCATAGGCAAATAGCACACCTACTTTTTACTGCTGAAACTAGAGCAGTCGCTGCTTTGTCGATGACGATAACAGTCGTGTATTATTGTTTGAAAAAGACATTGTAAATTTTTCAGATATGTTTTTTAGTCAAAGTCTTGGGAATAGTAATTAAATAGCAACAGAACAGAACATTATTTTATTTGAAATTTATATAGGTTTTCACATCGAGTGCGACTTCTGGCCGAGGGGTGTCTTTTTTCGGAGATTCCGGAGTAAACTGGCGAATCCGACACCCCCCTAACAGCATTTATACGTCATTATGACGTCAGCGACGTCATTATGACGTCGCTGACGTCACTTTGCTACTTGCCGACACGAGAGCAGACGATTCAACGGATCCACGCCGTTCTGTCGCCAAAATGGGGACATCGAGACAGATCAACCTAGCCCCAAACTAAGCAAAGCTTGTACTATGGGTGCCAGGCGACAATATACATACTTATATATAAATACATACTTATATACATAGAAAACACCCATGACTCAGTAACAAATATCAGTATTTATCACACAAATAAATGACATTACCGGTATTCGAACCCAGGACCATCGGCTTCGCAGGCAGGGTCACTACCCACTAGGCCAGACCGGTCGTCTGTCGGTCAGTGTTTAGTTGTAAGTTTATGAAATTTATACGTATGTTAGTCTGTAAGTTATTTGTAATATGGACCTTATTGCCAGATTCAAATTCTAAAATAAATAACATTATATCAATGGTCAGTTATTCCGTTAGATATCAATCGACTTGTGACTTGTACGACATGTAATAGGGTGTGGGCAGTGCATCCATATTTAATTGGCGCTGTAGTTTACAACCCTCGGCGGTCGAGGGTGGTTTACATTTTTTTCAAATGCCCGATATATTGGAGTATTGTCGAGGACATCCGATCCGCTGGGAAAATGGGGGTAACTTTTATTGGTGGTTTTTTATTGGAAATTTTTAGTAGTTTTTTTAGTTATGTTTATTTGTTTTGGTGTCTCAAGGGATTTTGACCAATGACAAAGCACAAAATAGTATCATGTGAAAATTTCTTTGTTTTCGCTCATAATCGTTGTATCGTATTTTCGAAATAATTTACAATACTCATTTCATAGATACTAATTTAAACAGCTTACCGTAAAATGACTTACGGCAGTTTAAATTCAACTCCAACATTTTTTTTAATGTGTAACAGTTTACCAACTGAGCTATCGAGGTTCCTGTTCAAGCCGGATAATCAGTAGATTAATTCACTATTTTTTTATATTAAATATATTTTTTTTACTGTTTTCATCCAACATATACTCGTATTTTATTGTAATTTTAATTCTAAACATATGTTGTGAATATGACTTAATAATTTAAAATTATTTATTTCTGACACAACTAAGCATTCTGAAGTTTTATTTAGGTTTATGATAAATCATGATTTACTATTGTTATGTAAATCCTTAAAGTAAAAATAAACTTATAGGTAATTATAAACATAATGTATTTTCTGATGTTGACATGTAATATTTTAAGAATATTATCAATAAATGAGTATGAGTATGAGTATGAGTATGAGCATAGAGTAACTTCTAGAGCGGTACTGTCATAGTAAATTTTGTAACCCCAGTAAATTCACTGCCATCTGTCGACACACTTTAAAACTAAAAATGAAGATTTATAAAAATACGATAAAATGTATTTAAATATAGATAAATGATTTTTTTTATTTGCATTAATTATTTTTATGATTTTGACCCATGTTCTTTCACTGATATGCGTTAAAATTGTTAAACTCAAACGAAACCGTCAACGCCATCTATTCGACTGTAGGCCAAAACTAGTAGCGCCCTCTGAACGAGAATCAAATTTTCTTGATTTTTGAGGCACGTTTTTCCTTAGACTGTATCTATCTATTACGGAGTTATATCTATCTTTGGTATGAGTACCTACACTTCACCAACTTCTATAAACCCAAACTCATAAAACCGACATATATCTACTATAGCAATCGTTATTGATATCGATAGTCCATAAAGCGGGGTAGGACCGCAATAAAACAGACAAACCCGCGGCATAATCGAAGCGAGTGCTATTGTACGAGCTTTATGAGCCTCGTAATATTTTATCGGCTTCTTTACTTTCTTTACAAAACATTTTTTGTACATGAGATGAGCGAAGTCACTTAGATGAAAAAGTTACATTTTTCGCACGCAAAAAGAAAAGTGAGATAAAACAAATAAGAATGACGACTTAAAGTGTCAAGTTATCTATTTTGGCTTGACAAGTTGACATATTATAAGAAATATGATATATTTCGAATGTAATGGTCTTGGATTTCAATTCATAATATTTTTGCAATTACCGATACAATCAAGACAGTTTAAATTGCATTTCAGTAATTTTTACACATTTTTATTTATCATTTCAATGTAAGTTTTATTTGTAAGTTGTGCGATTATCACACTAAGTAACAAGGTTTCCAAATGCGACGCCGGTGTGATAACCGCCTTAATGCTTTAAACCATTATAAATGCTTACTGACAACACATCCATACCTACACTATCATCAGCCCTAACACAAAACAGAATGTTCTATCACATAAATAACCTATAATCCATTGAAAATAGAAATTGTCACTTTAAAATACGAGTATTAACCCTTAATATGACACCCCAACATTAATTCACACAAAACTTAATGGCGCATACATTACCGTCTTGGAAAAACAACTTCGAAGAAATCTCTATTCACGGCGCGCAATGGATTTAAATATTGGAAAATAGAAGATTTCTAAAATTCATTACTCGTTTCATGGTACAGGGTTGAACAAAAGTGCACCAGTACTAATCCTTGTATTGTTAACAGGATCCAATTTAAGATTCCATAGCAATGTCAGCCGGGGCGTGATTGATTGTGTTTAGAGTTTAAAGTCCACGCAATTGTGACCCTTACGGTTTGTAATGGTGAAATTTTAAGTTGAAAAACAGGTTTAGGTAGATGTGAGTATTCACATATTTTCATTTGTAAATATCAAATGATATTTCGTACATAAATTCCGAAAAACTGGTACGAGCCGGGGTTTGAACCCGCGACCTCCGGATTGCAAGTCGCGCGCTCTTACCGCTAGGCCACCAGCGCTTCTGTTTAGAGTCTAAACTTTAGACACATTCACGCAGTGCAGCGAGCTGCGAAATTGCATATCCACATTATAAATAGATTCCATTCATAAAGTGGATATGCAGTTTTGCAGTTGTATGTACGTAAGTACCATCTTTAGTTTGTACATGTACCATGTTTGTTTGTTATTCTTTGTAGTTGTGTTTATTACAAATATGTATTTGTAATAAACACAACTACAAAGAATAACAAATAAACTACAATTTTATTATGCTCGTGACAGAAAAGATAAGAAAATAAACTGATAGACACAATTGATTAGTTTCTTCAAACAGCAATATTGCCGCGACATTTCCCCCGGCAATGGAGTGGTATTGTCTTATTGCTGAGCTAGCTGAATGGAGCTCTCATTGATGTCG